>NW_027279921.1:132500-323959 GCF_046629955.1 Centroberyx affinis
CTCCATTATACTGATCACGGAGCTTCATGATCACCGTCTTTGTCTTTCAGCGGGGGACAACTGTGAGAACAGATAGCCTGAGCTGCAATCACTTACACCTCTCATGATAAATCTTACCAACAGACAGGGTCGCTGTAAGCATTCCAAACTTAAATTTATGGGCCCCATTTAAGTTAAATTATTATAATTGATTATTCTTTATGGGGCTCATTAGGGGCCAAACCAAAAGTTCAGGGCCCGGGGACAGCTTTCCAACCCGGCTGTGTCCAGACAATCCTCATCTGGGACTTTACAGTACATGCCAGCACTCACTTAAGACAACTTAATTCTACTATACACAACTCACCTAAACTAGCCTGGATCCAGACAGAGAGTCAGTGTTGCTCTAGTCAACGGCTTGTTCTCGCTCAGAGAAACAATCAAGCCAATCAGCGCCTTTGTGGGCGGGGCTAAAGTTTGAACCGTTTGTGCATCATTTTTTCGGCAGAATAATATTTGTTGAAATCACCAACCAGCATATTGTCTTTGCTTTGCAAATCAACACACAGGTAACGAGGAGGCAATCTCAGGCTAAATAATGGAGTGGTAACGAAATGGCCATTCAGTCTGAATATCAGGCTTCACCTAAACACACACTCACACAAACACACACACCCTGGCTCACTCACCCTGTCCTCCTCCTCTCTTAGGTCCGGCATGGTGCTGATACACAAGCTGATGACCGTCACGGCCACCATGAGCACCGACAAGCAGGCGAAGATCTTCCCCGGCAGGCCGGACTGCGGGTTCTCCACCATGTCTCTCAGCCGGTTCATCATCTTGCGGTACTTGGTCTCCTCCACCGGCACGCGCTGCATGGCGTTCCTCTGCCGCCGCTCCTCCTCGCGCCGCTCGTGCTCGTGCATCTCCTCGATGCGCGTGTACATCTTCCTCTTGCAGCAGCGCTCCATGTAGGCCATCTCCACGCCCCAGTAGGTCAGCTCGTCGTGCAGCGACAGGACGCACATCTCCCGCAGCAGGCGCAGTTTCCCCGCCGCCAGGAAGTTGAGGATGACCCTGAAGGCGGACGGCGAGCGGTCGAAGAAGAACTCCTTGCGGGCCTCGTCGTAGTCGTCGCAGACGCTGGCGATGTCCTCGGGCGACCGGCAGCCGCAGAGGCGGCCCAGCCGGGTGAGGGGGAACTGCTCCAGCGTGCTCCAGGGGAAGGTGTAGCGGTTCCCCCCGACGTTGATCACTGCCAGCAGGCCGTGGTCGATGGACACCAGGTCCTCGGGCCGACGGATGAACTGGGCCCTCTGGTAGTACACGCCCTGCGGGGTGGAAAACAGAAAGGGATACGTGGATTAAAAAAGACAATGTGAGATATTTGAGAAGCTTTTTTAGATTGAATAGTAGATTGAATAACAAGCAAAAAGTTGAATATAAAACAAAAGCCTTGCTATTCTTTCTATATCAGTAAAGACAGAATTAGTTACCAGAAAAGATAATATATGACAGAAATTAAGGATGACACTAGATAAAACATTCATTAGAATGTAACTCCCTGCAGCATCCTGATGGCCTCAAGCAAAAGAGAGTGAACTCAAAAATGTGATGAAAAATGATGAAAATCATTTGAGTGTGCTTAGAATTGTTAATTTCCTTTATTTTACTATTTAACTTTTATTTTTTGCCATTTCAAATAATCCTGTTCATACCTTGATGGTCTCAGTCTCGGGGATTTCGGTGAAGATGCGGTCGAAGCTGCTGTCATCGCTGAGCGACAGATTGCTGAAGTCATGGTTGGCGTTGCTGATGATGGGCATGGCGGCATCAGGAAAGCGCGCCGCTCCGGACTGGGCAGCTCAGACCAGGAGATGAAGACAGGAAAGAGTCTCCGGACAGCGTTTTAGCCTCAGGAAGGAGCGATCCTTTCTGTATTGCAACCCTCAAGAACTTGCATTAAAACTTGCACAAGAGCAAAACTTCTCCTGCCACAGCCCAGGTGCACTGTAGATAAAATAAGGCCTTTCAATCTTTTTGGTTTCGGAGTCCCTCATAACAAGGGCCCTTCTTCTCAGAGACGGCTATGGCTTTGGCTTCCAACCAACATAGCTAAAAACCCAGGAAAGAGAGGAGGGAGGCAGGAACCCTTTTGTCAATGTGAATGTGGGCGGATGGGGACGGGACAGTCACAGGTCCACAATAGAATCAGTTGGCGTATCGGGATTCAGCAGCAGATCAGTGGGTAATCCAGGTTTGACGCATGAGTCTGGAAAAGGAAAGCCCGAATGGAACGAGCGGGTCAGGATTGATCAGCGGCTGGGAGCTGGAGAGGATGAGTTGGATGGGCCCAGGAGCAGCATGTGTGGTATATTGAGGTGTCCAGGGACTGAGGGTGATCCTTTCTGTCGCCGCAGCAGGATTAGGGAGGGCCTAGACACGTGGTGTCATGCAGACACTAAGGGAGAGAGAGAAAGAGAGAGAGCGAGAGGGAGAGAACAAGAGATAAATGTCAGAATGGAGAGAGGAAGGGCTGAGATTAAGAGAAGGGGGAGTTGTCATGATGTAGAGCTAGAACAGAGATTTAGAAGGAGAGACACAGAGAGAAAGAGTGAAGACAGAGAAGGAGAAAGGGAACGCAAGAGAGACAGAGAAGAGGAGAGAGAGAGAGAGAGAGAGAGAGAGAGAGAGAGAGAGAGAGAGCACACCTCAATGACTGCAGTGCCACAAGCTCCTCCTCCCTCTTCCCCTTCCTAGTGTCCAGGAACAGACAGACAAATAGACACTTCTGTGGCTCTGCTGCTATACATGGCAAGCCACTGTGGTCACCACAGAACCCAATGGACAGCAAGGGAATTCCCACTCAAACCAACATCCTTGAACGGTAATTTAGCTGGTCTACTCGGTGTGGGTGTCATAAACAGTTAATGGAATGATGTAGAAATGAGCATTCAGGTTCTGTGGTGGCAGTTCACTCTAGATGGGCAACACTCCCAGCAAGCTAAAGTAAGTAGGGTCCAAAATGTTTTTGCTCTAATTGATAAAAGCAGCCTTGGTCACTGCAACCTGTTGTGCACTTGTACTTGTCACAATTGCCCCAAATGGTGTACTGTGTACCTGGGCCCTATTTCCCCATCACTTGTCATCAGATTCCACAATATCGTCCATTTTCTTTCCACTTTCCTATAAATGACCATGCCCTCTGTGCATGAAGAGCAGCAGCCATCAAAAAAGGAGGAAGTCTTGAAGCAATGGCCAACAACAAAAAGATTATAACTAGGAGAGAGGCATGTCTATTTCAATGAGATCTATTTACAGATATGTCTGAGCATGTCAGTGTTGGAAACTGCATAATTCCGTGCTTTTGAAGAAGGTTTTTCACTGTCGCTGTTGCCCTAATGGATTTTACTGGAGCCAGATTGGGCAGCATTCAACCAACTCATCAGCCTTGGCGGTAAGGCATTCTATAGTGGCATAATGCATGAGATTTTGATTAGAATCGAATGGCATGATGGCAAATGATGGGAAATATAAGGCTCTGGTCGAAAATGACTGGAATTACACTTTGAGACATTGTTCTGTGCCTTGCTTTAGCCAGTTCCTAACACAGCTGACTTGGCTGTGGCTGGCCAGATGCAGAATAGTTTATGCCACCGTTGTCAATCAATACTCAATTAATACTTGTAAATGACTCTAAGACAGTCCTGTACTTTACTACTGCCAGCTTTTAGGGTATTGTGGTGAATGTAAAGTTAGAACAGACACTCTCAAGAACACACACACACACACACACACACACACACACACACACACGCCACAGCGATTTATATGTCAAAATCTGTAACTCAGAAGAGAGCAATTTCAGACTGCACTTTATCTCAAATTGAGCCATCACTAGACATTCACTCTCTGTTCCGTTAATAGTCCCACATCCTTTCCACCCCCCTTCACACACATACACACACACACACACACACACACAAACACACACACAGGTACAGGTAGTGTGCCTTCACACATGTATCAGTCATCTGTCAGGGTGACCAGCCATGACTCACAAACCTGATGGTGAGCACAGCATGGTGTCCTGTAAGACTAATACGTCTGTGTTTGTGTGTGTGTGTGTGTGTGTGTGTGTGTATGAGAGAGAGAGAGAGAGAGAGAGAGAGAAAGAGAGAGAGAGAGAGAGAGAGAGAGAGAGAGAGAGAGTATGAGACTGTGGCTTTGTTAGAGTTACAGTAGCGCTGCAGCTTTTGCATGCGACAGCCTATACAGTGAAATAAGAATATTATCAGCATTATGCAGATTATTCTGCTCAGTAGGCAACCACAGTATTAAGCAAGTCTCATTCAATGTACAACTGGACAGAGCAGAAAGATGTTCGAGGCAGTGGACTGCATCCACACACATCACTAATTCAGATCCAATAGGATGGGATCCTGTACGGGGGGAACCAATAAATCACTTCTGTCAAGGTGGTGTTTCATTTCCACCTCGCAGGGGGAGGAGAGCATGATAAACTATTTATTAATAGATTCGTATTCCCTGTGGATGGGAGGCTTGCTTTGCCTAGTGGAAAGTTAATTGAGGGAAGTGTTTTTAGCAGCACCCTGGTATTATCGGCTTTGCTCTGCCTGGCTCTCCACTGGATACAAGTGACAGACACATATACGACCAGGGATCCAGTGGATGGTAAACCCACCTACACTCAGCTTGTGCACTTTTTATTTGTGAAATAGGATTTATCCGCCTTTTTAAGCTGACATAAGTCTTTGTGAGACAAATTCATCATAAACATCCATACTAAGTAGTATGAAACTGATGTAAGTTTTATGAGGATGTGGGCATTTATGGAAAATAAGCATAAATCAATGCTTTATATTGATGTTTTTTTCCCCTTATGCTGATCAAGGACCTGGAAGTCTTTAATTTACCTCTACATTACTGGATAAGACCAGTGAAGTTATATTGTCAGCTCTACAGTGACTGTCAACTCACACACGGAAAGCACTGGCGCACACGCGCGCGCGCGCGCGTACACACACACACACACACACACACACACACACACACACACGCTACCGCGGAGGAAATTTGTGCCCTTATCGAAACTTAGGTCATCAATTACGTTATATTGGACAATTAGTGAAATTGTACACGGTCTGATATGCAAATTGTTTAAGATAATATTGTGGGAAAAAAACAGTAAGGAAGCCTAAGTCAAAGTCAAATGTAGCTTAGAGGACACGTTTCTAACAAAATGGCAACTATTATTATTACTTTCAAATTAAGCTTATGGTTAAGGTTTCTCATACGATCAATCTACGATCAATTTTTCCACATGAGGAGCTATTTTGATCAGGTGAGAAAGACATTATCATCATTATCCATTGCATTCACCGTGACTATTCATTATAACTTTAGATAACGTGCAGATATGAACACAAACCACACAGCACAGCCGCATAACTTGTCACGAACAGTATCGCTCACCATCCTGAGAAGAGCCCCGCAACCCTCTCCAAACCAGCCGGGTGAAATCCCTCTGTCGCCTCGCTGTCCCTCCGATCATTCAACACCGAAACAGGGTCTCACCGACAATCATCAACCGCCACATGTTATAAAAAACAGACTGCATCTCTCCGGTATCCACAGCATTCGAACCTGTGGAGCAGGTTATAGGCGCACAGACAGTCTGAAAATACCAGGGATGGAGAGCGGAGAGAGGGTCGGTGTACCGGTTGGGCTGAAAGTGTCCCGTTACAGCTCGGTTAGTGGTGCTGCAGGAGGAGGAGGGGAGGAGAGGAGGAGGAGGAAGCGAGGGAGGGGGAGGACTACCGGCTCCGTGGTGCGCAACGGAGGAGACACCGGGTACCCAAGTTCAAGTTTGCGTAAAGGTGGAGACGGACGCAACTTTGTGAGCTCTCGACCGGAGAGTAATATCAGCGCAGAATCCTCAGCGGACCGTGGTTCTTGTTGTCCCCTCGTTCCCTGTCCTTTTATATATATATGTAAATCAGGCTATAAAGCATACGGACACAAAAGCGATGCTTTCTACCTCATACCTCCCGACAACCATGCTCGTTTCCCGCCCCGATCGCCTCTTGCGCAACAGGGGGCGCGGTTCATTCCCAAATCACCTTCTCAAAGGGCTGGATCCGCATCGGAGCACCGGCTTTGGCTCACAATGCTATGGGGCCATAGGACGTTACGCACAACAACGTCTTGTATTACTTCTGATTAATTCATCGTCCATCTTGTGTCACTACTGATTAAGTCATTGTTACATGTTTAAATCAAACCTAACTCTAATAGGCTATTCACTGTGACACTTCACATTGAAATCAGTGGACTTGCCTTTATGAAAAAATGACTAGACCTAACCCAACAATACACAGGAGATAAAAAAAAAAAAAAAATACCATCAAGTATAAGGCCACTACAGACAAACTCACTATAGAGTACCACAGACACTAATAGAAATAGGAATATTATATTGTGATGTTTCTTTAGGGCCAAGATGCTTCTATGTCACATTGAAATCAATACATAGCTGTCCATACTTTCAGAGAGTAATAGATAAGTAATATTCTACATAGGCCTGCTGATTTTGAAAACCTCCACTGGACCTACTGTGTTCCGCTCCACATCAGCACATCACGCAAACCTCTGCAAAGTCATACACGGGAACAATAACAGAACGAACGCACAAGGTGAAGGTTCACACAAAAAAATATCATTATGCTCGCAAATTTGTCTGCGGCGCTAAACTCACACACCCACTTTGTCCTTGAGAGGCAGCTCATTAGGTTGCATGCGCCTGAGGGAACTGCTAAAACAAGCAAACACTTTGTCCAGGCCCTTATGGCTGCTAACGGAGCAGACAACATTAGCGAGGGTAGAGATGGAAACTGAAGAGGGAGAGAGGGGAAGAGAGAGGGAGAGAGAGAGGACACTGTTTGTGCGGTATGTGTGTGTGTGTGTGTGTGTGTGTGTGAGAGAGAGAGAGAGACTGTGCTTTTAAGTGGTGAGGACAGAGACGCAGGTACAGCTTATTGAATCCCTCCATCACTACACAGTACAGTGCAGCATATGCCCAGGTCCAGTTAGTATGTATGCAACATGAGACTGATCACACACACCGGGCTATAAGTTCCCGGTCAGCATTTCTCTCACAAAGGAGAGAACGTTTCAGTCACAGCTGAATGGATTCGGTTCCCTGCAACCTGCCTCACTGTGACAATAATGCAACGCCTCTTTAATTCTCTCTGTCTGTCCCTGTCACTTTTTTTCCTTATCGCCTGCACATACATATGTATGTACACTCCGACAGACAGGCATACACACATAGACAGCGACACAGGCACACACACACACACTCACACACACACACACACACACACACACAGAGCAAAAAACAGCTGGCTAGTCAGTGGCACAGGTGGCAGATAGGGAACACCCAGGTCCTCCGACAATAAACCAGGTAACTTGTTTATCTGGTTATGCAACCCCCCTCCTCCTCCTCCTCTGTTTCATTCCCTCTGTTTGTTTTTTTTTCTTATACACACATACTGCATAGTATACCTGCACCGGCCCAGCCACACACACACACACACACACACACACAATGCAACACAAAACAGCACACAGTCGCACACGGTCCCCAACAGAAAACACACAAAGATAGCTGCAGCCCCGTCGGTCCTAATAGCGAGACTCAGTCTGGAGGATTAAGGGTTTAATCCCTCACAGGCAGTGGGGCTGAGATGAGATCGCAGCAGCCGGCATGCTGGGATAGCGGGGGTCTGACGAGCGGAGGGCGAGGTGCGTGCAGGAGAGCAGCGATGAGTCAGTCAGCTCTTTTGCACACCCTCTGACCACACACTGCACACTGACGGCTACCTGAAGGTCCCAGCCTGCCTGCCTGCCTGCCTGCCTGCCTGCCTGCCTGCCTGCCTGCCTTCCTTCGTTCCTTCCTTCCTTGCTTCCTTCCTTCCTTCCTTCCTTCCTTCAGCACAACACTGACTCTCTTCTCTCCCTTTCTCCTCTCTCTCTCTGCATCCCTTCTAGTTTCTCACTCACTCTGCCTCTCTTTGCCTCTCTTCCACTTTCCCAGTCTCTCTCTCTCTCTCTCTCTCTCTCTCTCTCTCTCTCTCTCTCTCTCTCTCTCTCTCTCTCTCTCTCTGTCTCTCCTCCCTCCCCCCTGCTGAAACTTGTTTGATCTCAGCAGAGTTTTGATCAGGTTAATTGCTCTCTCAGCGGACGGTGTGGATAGACAGATTAACACTCAGCACCCGGGATGGGAGAGAGAGAGAGAGAGAGCACTGTTAGCATGGAGAGGAGAGGAGAGGAGAGGAGAGGAAGCGAGAGGAGAGGAGAGGAGGCGAGAGGAGAGGAGGCAAGAGGAGAGGAGAGGAGAGGAGAGGAAGCGAGAGGAGAGGAGGCGAGAGCAGAGGAGTGCATGGAGAAGAATGCAATCAGGATAGAAGAAAGGAGGAGGGAAAGCAGATGAGGGAAGGCAATTGAGGAGTGGAAGAAAAGAGCGAGGTCGACAAGAGGAAAAGGGGGGAGAGAGGGGTGAAACGTCATTTAAAGGGCAGCAAAAGAGATGTTGAGGAGGGGAACGGGAACGAGTGGAGAGGAGGAGAGAAGTTAAGAGAGACAAGGGGGCGAATAAAAAGGAGAGAACAGGGTGATGAAACAACAGCATGATGAGAGAAGACAGCATGCCAAGTCTCTTTCAGTTAGAGTCGCTAACACCGAGGTTCTGTATGAGCCCCAGCTAATTGCTAATTGTCTTGTCTTCTTATCACATTAATAAAACATGCAGACACTCTGTTGTGATTTGCCCCTAACCGTTGCTGCGCGCCAAAACAGTGCAAAAAAATACCTTCAGTTTACCCTCCACTCATCTCATACACAGTCACACAGGATGACAAAGAGACACACACACACTGCACACTGCACACACACACACACACACACAAGGGGCTGGACAGATGAGGACTCGCAGGAACGATGACACAGCCACATCATGAAACACAGTTTAGCCCTGATAACCTTGCCAAACAGCTCAGAGACACAGTACAACTGGCTGATCTGAGTGTAATGAGTTTTCCTGTAAAGGGTAACCAGACAGATTAGCTGGATAATTGCTGTGATTGCAGCACAAAACATCATCTGACTGGGATTGGAATGGGTTTGCTGAGAAATGAATGCAAATTGAAATAGAATAACCTCCATTATTTCATTTTGATGGTCTCGTCAGGATGATCTTTAGTGGTTGTTTAATGCATTTTTGTTATTTTATTTTATTTTATTTTATTCTATAGCATTGTTTCCACTGAACCTTGTATATACAGAAGCTATTACAATGTATGACAGCAATTGACTTATTTCAGAATACAAAGCTCTATTATGTTATCAAGCACGTATATCAACCTGAATGTATCAAACTACGTTACTGAGCTATTATCGTGCAAAAGCTGAATAGTATTATAGAAAATGACAATGGTTATGGGCGACGGATGTTTACATTCAGCATTGTTAGACTGATTAACAGCATCCAACATGGGCGACGTTAATGCAAAAAAATTCAATGCGGCACACTATGTGATGGGCTAAATGAGTCTAAATGAGCCAGCCTCGAATATACTGCTCAGGGTGAAATAATTCATATTCGAGGCAGGTTTACAGCTTATCAACAAGGCTCCCTACTGACATCAAAATCCCTTTCAGCATAAAAGGGAATCCGATACAGCAGATCTACCAGGTGGGCAGGGCTGACGAGTGCCTCGGTCTTCTCAGCTTGCCCATCTCCGTCTTTGTCTTCAATTTCTTTACTTCCTTTCATCCTGTTTAGATCACATCCATTCTATTCTCAGCCGTTTTTATGTCCTTATGCCCTTCTTCCCCTGGATGTGCCCCTATGATTCACTTATATACCTATACAGCTTAAAATACACGGAGACACACACACACACACACACACAGACACACTTCTGTACCCTGAATCACTACAGAGGTGTAAACATTTGCAGCACACACACACACACACACCACTCTTACAGAATAATAAACTTTATTTGAAATAGGAATTACTAGCACTGCATTATTAGCATTCAGCGTAGCCGTTCCAAGGTGTCTCCCAGACAATGAAACAATAATGTATAAAAGTCTGCAAGATAAACAAGAAAAACGCAAGACATGAATTTAAAACAGGGTTACATTTAAATAAAAAAAGGGCTAATATGACAGCAATGAAACAGGTAAAAAAGCACAAATTATATAAAAACCTGCATACAAAAATGTATCTTAAGATGAGATGTAAATAGACATAAATGATATCTGCTGTCATTTGCGTTGCGGAAGGAGTCTGTGCCATATCAAATTCAAACTTCAACTGATATATTGAACAGCATGGACACATTACATTCTTCAGTTTCATAAGGGAAAGTTATCTCACATGCTGTAGAAACTCTCTTCCTCTCTCCAGAAAGACATCTTTTCAGAACCTAAGAAAGGTTGTGCAATGTTCCTATTACAGTAAAAACGTGCAATGCAATGTACAATGCACTGTCCAGGGTTTCAGTTGGTTCCCAGGTTCCACTCTTTGTTGTCTCTCAGAGTAAGTAACCTGAGAGGCCAGTTGTGTTTCAGAAAGAATCAATAAAATCTTTAAAATCACTGTTCCAAAACTAACAAGCAACCCTTGGAAAGACACTCTAACTGGGTTAATGTGCTTTTGTCTCTTAGCAATATGGTTAAAAGCTTTGCTGCTGCATTTTGTACGAGCTGAAGATGTGAGAGGCAGGAAGAAAGAGAGCTTCTGTTACCTAAAAGAGGAGAGATTAAAATGTTGAGAAGATAAAGAGAATCATCAACTGACATAAAATTTCATCCTGGAGAGATTTCTCAGAAGAAGGCAAGGCTGAGACCTCTTGAGGTGTTCATCAAGCCTTAGATCAGCATTACATACAGTATTATTCCTAAATTCCTCGCAAAGTGGTTGGCAGCTGCAGGCAGGCCGCTTAGATCATAACAAATCACATTAAAAGCCCTGGGAAGGCCAAATAAAACTACTTTTTGATTTATTCATGAAGATTCATGAAGATGGTGTATGTATAGGATGAGCATAACCTGTACAGAAGCAGCCCAAACTGTCAAAGTGTCATTAGACATATTGAAAGAGAGCGAGAGAGAGAAACTACAACCCCACACCCAAAATGCATCCAGTGAAGGTTTTATGTCAAGGCATGAGGTCAGATCTTACACTGGTCTTACATCATGTCTTGACTAATTCCGGCACCAGCGTGTGGGACTGTCTATAGACGAGGTGTGTTCACTCGGGGGTGCGGTCAAAGGTCACCGGCGATGTTTATCCTCCCCTCTGCCCTGATTTGATCCTGGAAGTTTCCTTCCTAAAGGGAGACAAAGGAAACAGTAGCCGGTGGGCTGGAAAGACGATCCTCGCGGACTCTCTTACACTCTCAAGTTCTCACTCAGGTATGCCTCTCTCCTTCTCTATCTCATTACAGGTAACAGAAGACACGGTATCATGCCCTGGGATCAAAATAGAGCCCTTGATAGAGTGATAATGCCACTGGCGAGAAGACGAAGAACCTAATCTAGCCAGGTGATCAGCTGTGGCGACCTCTTCATCAGCATTACGTTAATTGAATAGGTATTGATTCTCTGGGAGGAGTGGCTGGAGTTTAGTGGGTTTCACAACTCCTGAAGGCAGCAGGTTTTGGTTCATACGTGCTCTGCAAAAAATCTGCATCTTAACAAGTCATTTAGTCTGTTATTGAGCCTACAATTGTAATTTTCTTAAAACAAGTGTAAAAATCTGCCAATGGGGTTAGATAATTTCACTTGTTTCCAATGCAAATCAAGTTGTTTCAAGCATTTTGTAGAATCAAGTGTCATTTTCTTGATAGCAGTGCAATGATCTGCCTTATTCTGACTTATTTCATGTTCACACTCTTTCGCTAATGCAAGAGAGTGTGAGCATGTTTGCTTGTGGCTGACAGTGCGTGCCGTGATCTGTTGCCAGTGGTGTGTTTGCTCTTTGCACTGTTTAATCTGGACGACCCAGTGTGTGAGAGTCAGCTGCCCTCATTGTTAATCAGAGCGTCCCCTCTAAACATGTCAGTATGTTATAACACAGGCTGAGTGGTCATTTTTTACCCCGTTAGCCCCCGGGTTTTGAGGGTGAGGGACTGCAGCCGCACTTTCACAGCCAGAGGCATGCAGGCAATCCGTCTCAGTGATGGAGAGAGAGAGAGAGAGAGAGAGGGTTAGAGAAGGAGAGAGAGAGAAACTGAGACAGAGAAGGAGAGAAAGCACATTATGTATGTGCATGGATATGTGACTGTGCGTGTGTGTGTGTGTGTGTTTCTAAATGGTGAGGACAGAGACACAGGTTCAGCTTATTGAATCCCTCCATCACTACGCAGTACAGTGCAGCATATGCCCAGGGCCAGTTAGTATATATGCAACATGAGACTGATCACACACACCGGGCTATAAGTTCCCGGTCAGCATTTCTCTCACAAAGGAGAGAATGTTTCAGTCACAACTGAATGGATTTGGTTCCTGCAACCTGCCTCACTGTGGCAATAATGTCTCTATCATTATTTCTGTCTGCCTCCGTCTGCCTGTCTCTCTCTCTCAACTGTTCCATCATGAACATAAACATTAAACCAGGCAACTCTTGTAGCTTAACTACTTCATTCTAATGCTGCTTGTGTATTTTAACTCGATAGTGTCTTAAAGGCATATCATTCATCATTTGGGGCTTCTGAGGATGCAAGTAAAAATAAAACGAGTGAGTCATCACCAACACCAACGGCACCACCATGATCATCATCATTACTTAATTACATTACATAATGACGATGATCACAATCACTATTGTCATAGACCATAATAGACAGAGCTCATCAATAACACATTAAAGTAATCTACCTATAGTAGATTTTTTGACTGAATCATAGAATAATTGTATAAAGAACCTGTTCTTTTTATATTCTGGGGGCCTGACAGCACTGCGGTGTGTATGGTATTGCTCATTTGGACTCGGCTTGGACTGCTTGCTGCTCGTTAGTCTGAGGCACAGGTGCTTCGGTGACAACAGAAACAACTGGAGCCTCCGCAGGGTGACTAAAAGCCTCTGGCGGGGGGTTTGCGAGAATCAGGAAGGAAATGAAAGGCAAAGAAACTCGGTAACAACTCCCTCGAAAACCCTCAGACATAAAGAACTCAACTCGACTACAAAGCTTGTAGATTGAACCTCACGGAGCGTCACCCCGGCTTAGCGTTCAGTATGGTTATCAGACTGGAGCCCGCTCCCCCAGGATCCAGTCCAGCTAGCCAGTCGGAGTGTACCGAGTGGCAGGGAGCGGTGGAGCAGTGAATACAAAATGCCTTCAGAGAGACTCGGCGAGAGAAGAAAGGCATGCAAACTTCTCACAGTTTATGTCTGACTGCTAGATTTGGCATACTGCACTGAATGTTTGAATATTTGGTGCAATGCTGAATACTTAAAGGCATGGCGGCAGGAGGAAGAGAATTGCACAATGAGAGAGAGAGAGAGAGAGAGAGAGAGAGAGAGAGAGAGAGAGAGCGCAAGAGAGGATATTTCAGATTAATTAAAGGTGTGAGTGATCATGTCAGTAAGCTTTGGCCCCAGGTTACAGCATACAGCTGAGATTAGGAGGCTGACATTCCTTCATTCCCTCCCATCTTTCTCTCTCTTTCTCTCTCTCTCTCTCCCTCCCCCCTCTCTCTTTCTGTCACACACACACACACACTCCTCCCAAGGAGTTACTGGAGGTGTGTGCGTGTGTATGTGTGAAAGTCTCTGGATCTGCCTTCCCTCTCCCTTGCTTTCCACACACACGCACACACACACACACACACACACGCACATACATCCGTACATACCCATCTCATCCTTCTCTCCGTCCCCAGCTCCCTCTCCATCCCCGCTCCCATCCCGAGCTCAAACCACAGTGCTAATTAATTCCCACCCCAGAAACGCGTGAGAAAGTGAAGAGTGGAGTGGAGTGGAGAGAGGAGGGGAGTGGTGTCAGCCGCAAGCAGAATAATAAGAGAAGGGAGAAGAAAGGAGCAGAAAAGTGGAAAAAACACATGAAACTGACTCTCTCTCTCTTTCATCTCCCTCTCTCTCCCTCTCTCTCTCTTTGTCTTCATGGCCCCTGCAGCCTTTCGCAGACGTGAGTCACGGTCATCAGTCTGATCAGCTGTAGTTTTGACAGCAGCACAGACACAATTAACCAATTGCAGCGACACAAGCAGCGGTAGATTCTGTTGTTTTGGTTTGGTGGCCTCCTGTTTCAATGTACATTATGAGGTCCCTAAAGCTCTGGCCATCAATAATGTATCATACGCTGCAGCTATAGCCCTGTTTCTCAATTGATTCAGATTAATGGAGCAAACATAAAACCCTGAGAGGAAACTAGAGAGCGGAAACATTTGATCCTATTGTAGCCTATATACAGAATGTGCCTGAGCAAGCAGGTTACTCCAGTGACACGGTCTTCAGTCCACTGTGTGGTACTTCGTGTGTGTGTGTGTGTGTGTGTGTGTGTGTCCCATGAGAATGTTAGAAAATCTCGCTGGGAGTTTCAGATTGAGCGGTATGGATTTGACTTGCATGATGGATTATGATCCGGTGCTGTTTAAAAACCGCATACAGTCCCTGCTTGCATGTTAAAAAGCAGAAGTTTAGTGAATGGAGATTGAAAAGTCTTTGGTGAAGGTGTGGAACATCTGCAGCAACAGCATACTGAGCAAAAAAGCTCTGCCTCTTGTTCACTCTACTCCTTGGGAATACTGCAGCACCTGCCTTTAGTGGGATATTTACATGTCTGTGTGCTTGTGCATTGATATACATATTTAGTACATGGTAGCTTTGGTAATAGAAGGGGACAATAATCTTTTCTGTTTGAAGTGTGCTCTTTTAACCTCGGGCACTGGAAGCCACCGAGGAAACACTGTTCAAAGCTATAGCCAGAGTCGGCCGTCAGAAACAGTGTGTGTGTGTGTGTGTGTGTGTGTGTGTGTGTGTGTGTGTGTGTGTGTGTGTGAGAGAGAGAGAGAGAGAGAGAGAGGAAGAAACATGACTTGAATTCACTTGAATTCCTTTGCTGCCAAAAGCAAAGCCTAGAGAGAAATATATGCCTTACTCTCTCTCTCAATCATCTCTTTTTCTCTGTCTTTTTTTCCCAATCCTTTGACCAGTCTATCTGCTTTCTCTTTTTCAGCCTTTTCATATTCTCCATAGACTCTACGTTCTTTCATCTCTTGCTTGCTTGCTTGTTTCACTCTCTCTTTCACCCCCTTCTGTCTCTCATTTGCTGAAATTAGTGTGCATGTACAGTAGACATATGTAGAAACGCTGACTGCCACAACATGAATGTTTGATATTATATTATAATTAACCCACATTCGTTGTTCAGTCTTTGAATGGCAGAGAGATGTTGTGCTGTACATTAACACACATCCGGATAGGCAGAAATGTTCCACGGAGCAGAAAAGGCCAACTGTTCTCACTAATTGTCACGCAAGACTCTAAACAAGGGAACACAACGCTGCTGGCAAGCTAGATGCTTCATGAGAGGAAGAGGAGGAGAGGACATGCAGTAACGATGAAAGAAAGAAAGACAGAAAGAAAGAGAAACAAAAAACAAGGAAAGCAAGTTTTAATGAGTCATCTCATTTCACCAGCTTTCAGCTATTTCTTCATCCACTTTCCTGGTATAATTTTTAATCCCTTCATTCTTATTCACAAAACACTGGGAAACAAATGAGCTCTAGTTTCTCCTCCAAACACACAGAGTAAACAAAATCTCAGAATGCAACCTGCACACCAGAGTAATTGGCTCATTTGTAAACTTTCTGGTTTACATCTGTGTTTGTGTGTAGGTGTATGTGTGTGTGTGTGCCTGTGTGTGTGTGTGTGTGTGTGTGTGTGTGTGTGTGTGTGTGTTTTGCAATCCTTTGGAATACAAGAGTTAGCTGGTCCCAAGCCCGCTGTCACACAGCCAATCAAAAGACGACATTGGACAGGAAAGGTAAATTAACATGTAATCTTGCTTTTGTTTGATCTGTTGAGACTTTGTGCTTTCATTTCCCTTGGCTGTTTTTTTAAGGATATTATACAGATGGTAAACAAGCTTGAAGGTAGAGTCTGTGTGCCAGTACAGTCTCCTATATAGGTATAATTTGTAACTTTTTGCCTTGAGGCAGGAATATTGTTAGTCCCACCCTCCTCTCTTCCAAATGGTCAAATTCACACCACAACACTTTGTCACTCATCATGATGAGCCGTCTACGTTGAAATGTTATCTAGCCAAAGGCTGACGTTATCCAATAAGCTACAACAGACAATGAAGAAGGAGACAACAAATCCACAATTTAAAAAAATGCAATGGCAATGTTCACAGTGTTTTTACAGGATTTGTCTGCTGCATGTTTAGCTTTGCTGTTCTTTCATTTATTATTGCTTTCCACCACGGTTGTTGCTTTGACTTCCCTGTACTGCAGTTGACAGGCACAACCCAGCTCACTGCTGGCCATGCCCACAACAAATGGTATATGCTCAAAATGTCATTGCAGCATCACTGAAAAGCCAAATGCTGGCTAACAGGGAGATTTAGGCATGTACACATAGGGGGCTGGGGATGTATAATATATCATATTTTTGTTAAGTTGCACACTGTAACTTTAAGGTCCAAAAGCATTTGGGTGTGTTAGAGGTTGGTTGACCAGTCATGAGCAGGCACTTTTGTAACTTACACTATCTTTTCTATGAGCAATCTCTATATATACAGCTCCTCTCTTTGATTACTGAAGGCTATCAGTGAACAAGTGAAGAGTCACATATCACGCGCTTGAAATGATACTTTCAAAGGAACTGGGGATCCATAATAATCGGATGATCAAATGATTTCCGCTCTCTGAATCAGAGGCCCGGTGTGGCGTAAATGCAGCGTTTGCACTATGTGGCCTCCGCGGTGGCTTGGGACTTGGTGCGCCATAGAGACTGTATGGAGGGTACAGCGGGTCAGGAGGAGTGTTGCCTCTGCCCTCGTTACTGTTACATTCCTCAATATCTCCTCAGGGCTTAAAGCTCACTTAATACATGACAGACACATCGCTTTCAAGAATGTATTAGACAGTCTTAAAGCAACAATATGCAACTGGTAACACTTTACATTATGGTTCTCTGATTAATGCTTAATTAACTAGTGATTAAGCATTAATTTACCACATGTTAGATCGCTATTGAGTATGCTTCAATGGCAGAAAGCAATGAGAAATGAAAGAATACAAAGATAAATGCACGATAGACAAGACACATTTAAAAACACGGGTGAACATTGCGCTTGTTTTTTCTGTTATTGCAGATGTTCCCTATGTTAGTCATCTGCTTTTCATCACCTGTAGTGATTTGCGGATGCTGGTTACCTCAGCCTCAGGCTAAATACTGTTTCAAGGTGAGTGACAAGTGTTGTGGTGAACTTCAACTGAGGGGGAGGAGGGCGGGACTAACAATACACTTCCTGCCTCAAGGCAAAACGTTGCATTTTGCATTAAGATCTATAAATTAAAGTCTTTGGTGTGTTTGCTAGAAAATAGTTAGTGAAAGGCTATTTGGGATGTCTGCATCATGTTTGACATTTTTTGCCATTCATGGATCTGGAAGAGTGGTAACCAATTTGGTCACATCTCCTTCAACCCATTTCTCAGCATACTGAGACAATGTGGCTGGGGAAAGCTTAATGAAATCAGAGACTGGACCTTTCAAGCAGTGTAACGGTAACATGATCATCCCTACTACACACGCAGGAGAACGCACACATACACACACACACACACACACACACACACACACACACACACACCTAGCATCACTCTCATTGATTTCAGTCTCTTCTGACACCTGGCATTAGGTTTCTTCCTACACACCATTCATTATTGACATCAAAGGCAGAGAGAGCCACAAGAGGAGGGATCCTGCATATAGCATATTTAAATTATTATCCTTGAACATTCAGCTGAGGCCTCCTTGGGTTGAGACAGGCTTTAGACTTTTGGGACAATCCTTTTGTATGAATTTGAGTTCAGGCCAAGCTAGAGAGAGACCAAAAATGGTTTTAAACAGGCTTTTCACACAAGCACCTCAAATGTGCTAAACTTCACGCTGTATTCTGTAAAGTAGTATAGAGTGTTGGATTTCAGCTGCACCATCTATAGTTTATGGCCAGACCTTAATGGAGCAAGAGGACCCCCCCTCTCGAAATGTATCGAAAGTGTTTGTACGGTTGGGTGGATAGAGAGAGGGATCGACCTCTAAAAACAAAAGTGAAGTTTTCTTCTTTCAAGCTGAGTGTTTCAGAGATGCTCTCCTCTCCTCCAGCCTGTCTGGGCTTGTAGAGCAGTGGTTAATAATTCACACTGGGAACAAGAGGTCCATAAAGGGTAGGGATGATACAGCAGGAGGAGAGGAGGAGAAGAGACTGTTTTAGAAAGCTAGGGGAGTGGGAGGAGAAATATGTACTCTCCCCATCTCACTCACTCTCTCTTTCTCCATGCCATATGTGTGTCTGTGTGGAAAAAAACAGAGGGAGAGAGGGAGAGAGAGAGAGAGAGAGAGAGAGAGAGTGTGTGTGTGTGCGTGTGTGTGTGTGTGTGACCATTTGATGGAACCATGCAAGCTCTCCAAGCGGGCAGATAAGTCACACTGAGGATGTGAGAGTGGAAAATGATCAAGGAGTTGTTTACCAGCAGAGAGAGGAGGCAGTGGGCATCCCCGTGTGTGTGTGTGTGTGTGTGTGTGTGTGTGTGTGTGTATGTGTGTGTGTGTGTGTGTAAGAGAGAGAGAGAGAGAGAGAGAGAGAGAGAGAGCACATTTTCTTACCACCTAAGTGTATGTATGTATGTATGTATCATCTCATGGCTGTTTACGCACCATACCATGCTCATGACATGCATTTTCTATTAGCCCTGCAAAGCCACTGAAGATAACAATGTGCTCTCTCCCTGAACAGACTGTCCTTTTCGTTCCTATTGTTCTAACTCATAGAGAGCATCTTGGTTAGCAACACCGGAAAGTCAATTTGCCGTGCACACCACTTAAATCAAAGTAATGGTATAGTCAATGGAGAACAAGGCCCTGCTGATGGCTTTTCAATTTAGTCATATTCTAGCTTCCCGCTGCCAGTCGCTGCTCAATACAACACTGTGTGCTGTAGTGAGTTGATGTTCTTCAAATTATTGACAAATGATGTACTTGAAAGTGAAGATAAAATTCATTGGCCCCTTACAATATTTTATAGTATATAATATACTGTAAGTGCCCCACTAATCTCCCTTCTTATATTCAGTTACATTGGTTTCTTGCTTGTGAAGTGCAAATAATAAATACTTTTACTTCATGTTTTGTGCAGTTTGAAACAAATCCAGTGACAGCAGGGGATCTTCAACTCCTTCAACTTTCAACTTTTTCAGCCCAAAACCTAAAATGAAAATAAACAAATAAATAAAATACAAGAAATACATAAATAAATATGTTTCGCCCGCCTCTCATGTTGCGTCTTCCACCAGAAGTCTGCCAGAAGCAAAGCCCACTGGATGAAATGTTGTTTTAGTCTTTCCTGTTTTACCAGGACCAGCACCTACACAGAGATTACCCAGAGATAGATGCACACACACACACACACACACACACACACCTACACACACACACACACACACACACACACACACACACACACACACACACACACATACACACAAACACACCTCTGTACCTTAAAAGGTATGTGAAGGGTGTTAACAGTTGTTATCCAGCAGATTATTACCTGTCCTTTGCAGGAGGGCAATACAGAATAATTTTCCTCCCCATAATTAATCACTGGACACATATTCACACTTTCACGCATTTTTACACATGGACAACACACACACACACACACACACACACACACCACCCACACAAAGGTCCCTCAAGGTGAACAGCAGTGAAAGCACAGCTGGATGCAAAGGAGATAACTGTACTGATTTACTCAGTCCATATGGAAATTACAATCTTCTCCTATCATTTCCTCTCTTTCAATGTTTACCTTTTTTCTTCTCTCTGTTCTTGTTTTCCATGCTTTTTCTCCTCCTTGTCCCTAGATAGGGATGGCCCTATCTCTTTTCTCCTCTGTTTGTTTCCTGCCATCCATCCTCAGTCCCTCTAAAACAATGATACCTGTTATCCTCTTTTCTCCTCTTTTTCATCGTCCCTCTCTCCTTCCTTCTCCTCCTTTATGTCCGCCCTCGTCTCCTTTTCCGGTTCTCACGTTGCTGTTACAAATAGAAACATTCTCAGCTTACATTCCCCATTCGTTTTCATGTCTCAGAAGGTCTCTAATGGGGTGGAAAAATACTATTAGATTTTGTCAAGATCAGATCCAATTAGGCGGTCCCACTCAAATAACACTGAGGGGCGCCCTGCTGACCCAATAGGCCCAAGGTGCATACCATGTATACTGTGCATTCATGAGCAAATCGCAAATGTTATAAAGGAAGCTCTGTGCCGAACTAGTTCCAGAAAAGTGAGAGTGATTTAAAAGAAACCCTGTGGTGTTTTTTCATTGTTAGAGGCTTAGAAAGTCGTGACTTCCCCTGGGCCGTTGCGCATGCATCAGAATTCTGTTAAAAACCTCTTTCCCTCTCTCTTGCTCTCTCTCTCTTTCTCTCTCTCTCGCTCTCCTTTTTACTGTTTTGTTCCCCCCGCGGCGCACCCAAGGTCAGAGGAACAATCAGTGAGCATCTGGATCGCAAAAAAAAAAAGAAACGATTCAGCAAATCACATCTGGGCGCACCGGCGGACCGAGCCGACCTGCATCCTCACCGCAGAAGTGAAGGACGGCATCAGTCAGCGGAACGATCGGACAATTGGCGTTTGAGTAGCAGTGACGAGAAATCATTTGGCACGTGCAGTTTACCACCATACTGTAATCCACACCAGGATGTGGTCAAGAGGACACTGTCCATCGAAGTGTCAAAGAGAAACTGTAGAGAGAGAGTGCTGTACATATACTGTAGGAAAGGCAGGTGTGGCTGGGCGTGGAACCACAGTTCGATCACAGCGCAGCCGGGACACGCATGCCATTTATTATTCCACCCTCATATTGCCAGAATAAACATTTGCTTTGATGGAGAGGCTGTTATCTCCAACAGACTTTCATCACCTTTTTTTTTACATCCCTGCTCACTCTGAGGAATAATGAGCAGACTGAAATGTGCAGAGAACAGTTGAAGCATGCATACTAAACATCCTCACGCATCCTGTTCTTTGCCCCTAAACTCCCCTTCCTTTTCATTATCTTTCTTCACATCCACTCCGATGTGTCCCTCCCATTCCTCTCACCTAGCCTCTCTCCTTTTTGTTTTTTCTTCACATTCAAATTCAACCACCCTCTCCTCATCTCTCCTACGGTCTGCTCTCCACTCTCCACTCCTCCTCCTCCTCATCACATGTCCTCCTCTGCCCCTCCTCATCTCCTCTTCTCTCCTCTCGCCCTCCAGCCATCAGTTACCTCCCTCAGGGTGAGGCAGGGGAGGACACCGCCGCCCTTGGAGCTCAAGAGCACAGCCAACATCTGTGCCTGCCTGGACTTTTTACTGTACTGCTGAGGAAGGTGAACACACCACAAACTCACTGCACTGCAAAAAAAAAAAAAAGATTCAGCCCCATATTCAATGTTAAGATATGATTATGATATTTTAAATTCTGCAAAGGGAGTGGGATAATTCATGTATTTTCTTGGAATAAGGTTCTATCCGACTTTTCTTCTTAATCAAAATTGAGTTTTCCCCACATTCTTCATCTTTGAATGTCACGTTATGCTTATGTGGTGTTATTTATGTTTTTTGTTTTTTTGTTAAAGGAGCCTTTTGGGGTTAAATCAGTCTCAGAAAGCACATTTTAGCTTAATACTGTAAGGTTCTATTTGCATTCAAATCACAAACTGTTTCAGGACGGACCAATCAAAATCTGCCTTTCAGCCACATCCTGTGCAAGGCGATGGACTGGTTTCTCATTTGTAAACATTAGGAGGTGGGCATGCAGCCCTGGGGCAGAAAATTCCTGTGCTCAGTATCTCTGCCTACGAGAAGCTGAACCTACGTTTCACTTTGTTCTTTGATTTGTCATCGCTTTTCCAACAGCAGTATAATGTATGTGCATTTCATTATGTTCCTGAGGTTTACTTTCTTAAGTGTTTCTTATCGTTTTACCTTCACCTTTGCAAAGATGCATTACATTAAGGAAGTTTTAGCTGGCAGCAGCTACAATACAGTGACATCAGCAGCTTAAAATGACAAAATTTTCTTACTGCCTCACCTCAGCAATGTCTTTCCTTATCTTTGCTTAGATACAGCACAAAGGTAGAGCGACCGATTTTTAGTTCTGTCAAGCCATCAAGCCATAATGCTTACCAATTTGACACTTGCTGAACTTGGCCAAACTGCATGCTGTATTTTATGCTAATGTTAGCTAACTGCCATGGATGAAAATTTAGTAAATATTGGGCATTTGTAAGGGGGTTTAGTTGGGGTGGGTGAAGGGTGAGTTGCCTGCACTTAGAATGATAGTAGAACACAACTTTACAGCTTATTTCCCTGTGTGATTCTACAGGACAGAGGACTTTGTATATGTATACTGAACAAAAATATAAACGCAACACTTTTGTTTTTGCTCCCATTTTTCATGAGTTGAAATAAAAGATCTAAGGCTTTTTCTATGCACACAAAATGCTTATTTCTCTCAAATTTTGTTCACAAATTTGTTTAAATCCGTGTTAGTGAGCACAATTAAACAGCATGATTATTGCACAGGTGTGCCTTGGGCTGGTCACAATAAAAGGCCACTCTAAAATGTGCAGTTTTATCTTGAAAAAAGGCATTTATTAGGCACTGAACTATGGATCTCACATGACTAGGCTACAGATATGCGCGGCAAAATTATCCCCCCTCAATAAAATTAACAGTTCACATGCGGCGTATTTTGCACGCTCAAATCCATTATTTTCAATGTGGCTGTTTTTTTTCAGGCACGACCATGGCGTCCTGAGATAAAAAATATCTCAACTTTTTGGAATGCCGCAAGCGCACCGCATGTCACATAGCCTGAAAGCCTGAAATAAGCCTTCAATCGCTCCATCCAAACGAAGGTCCAGGATCTACCGGTCGTATTTTTCATTGTTCATTCAGTTTGTTTGTGATAAGGGACATTCACTATCGAAACCACATATGTCATCAATCACCAAGCATGCTAATCATATTCCTTATCCCAAACTGGACTCTGCCTTGTGTTTGATACCTCTAGCATTTTGACTATGACATAATGTAATAAAAGATATCTTACTGTAAATTAGCATTTTGGTTGGTCATAATGTAATGAGAGATATCTTAAATGCTAATTTGCAATATCTCTCATTACATTATGAGTAGCCAAAATGCTACTTTAAAATATTTCAGATATCTGTAATAAGAACTAGTGGAACTACCACTACTAGGCCTGTACTGCTACAGCAGCTGTAGTAGTAGCAGCAGCAGCAGCAGCAGCAGCAGTGTTGCTGCTTGCCACTACTGACTAATACCACCTGGCTTAAAAGTACTGCTGCAGCAGCAGCAGCGGCACCCACCGCATTCCCTGGAGCCCCTGGTAAAGCTCTTACTGTGGACTTTGACAAGGGCCTACAACTCTATAAGATAAGATAAGATAAGATAAGATAAGATAAGATAAGATAAGAAAAGAAAGTCTCCAAACACGCCCATCAAGGACCGTGTGAGGACTGTTTAGAAAGGTTCCCAAAGAGAGCCTCTTGCCCGGTCCAAGCATCAGCTTTACCAGTGCCCAGGGGAGCAGACCTTACCGTGGTAAGGTCTGAAGCTCAAGACCTCAAGCGGGGCCTATTATGCCCTGGTCTGCTGCGACCAAACACGTCAGAATTCTGACTGTAATGTCATCAGTGCAGCTGAGGCAGGCTCTGATTGGTAGAGGGGGAAGAGAAGCCGTGTTGATTGATCAATTCTTTGATTTGTCATCGCTTTTCCGACAGCAGTATAATGTATGTGCATTTCATTATGTTCCTGAGGTTTACTTTCTTAAGTGTTTCTTATCGTTTTACCTTCACCTTTGCAAAGATGCATTACATTAAGGAAGTTTTAGCTGGCAGCAGCTACAATACAGTGACATCAGCAGCTTAAAATGACAAAATTTTCTTACTGCCTCACCTCAGCAATGTCTTTCCTTATCTTTGCTTAGATACAGCACAAAGGTAGAGCGACCGATTTTTAGTTCTGTCAAGCCATCAAGCCATAATGCTTACCAATTTGACACTTGCTGAACTTGGCCAAACTGCATGCTGTATTTTATGCTAATGTTAGCTAACTGCCATGGATGAAAATTTAGTAAATATTGGGCATTTGTAAGGGGGTTTAGTTGGGGTGGGTGAAGGGTGAGTTGCCTGCACTTAGAATGATAGTAGAACACAACTTTACAGCTTATTTCCCTGTGTGATTCTACAGGACAGAGGACTTTGTATATGTATACTGAACAAAAATATAAACGCAACACTTTTGTTTTTGCTCCCATTTTTCATGAGTTGAAATAAAAGATCTAAGGCTTTTTCTATGCACACAAAATGCTTATTTCTCTCAAATTTTGTTCACAAATTTGTTTAAATCCGTGTTAGTGAGCACAATTAAACAGCATGATTATTGCACAGGTGTGCCTTGGGCTGGTCACAATAAAAGGCCACTCTAAAATGTGCAGTTTTATCTTGAAAAAAGACAATTATTAGGCACTGAACTATGGATCTCACATGACTAGGCTACAATACTAGGTATTGTGTGTGATTGGTTTTGTGTTGATTGCGAATTGATTGAATTTCTTTATTTACGTGTCATGCCACTTAGGTGGCCCATCCCACATGGGATTACAAGACACCGATAAAATAAACAAAATTTCAGTTTGCTATATTATAGCTGTAAGCAATACTCAATTCATTACAGTAAGCACATTAAGTACATTAAGTACATTCCAGTACTATAATACTTCTAATATGACAAGAACAAATACCCATGGAAAAGAAAAAAGAAAAGAACACAAGCACATCATCTCATCTATACAGTGCTGTCTTCCTTCTAGCCAAAGCTTTTTCTAAGTCAGCAATTAATAAGGTTTTGTTTTCAAACAGCCATGCCAGTATATCTGTGTCCTGCATAGGAGTAGATCATTTTTTCCCGCCACTTTATTAAACAGTCTCATCCTTAAATTGTGGTAATGTGGGCAATACAAAACAAAATGGATCTCATTTTCAATCTCATTAAGCTCACACAAATAACAAAGTCTGTCTTCCTCAACAGTAGCCACCCAACGACCTGTTTCAATACGGAGAGGGAGTATGCCTGACCTAATCTGGGCACACAGATCTTTTTTTTCCTTGACAGGTTATACAGCACATAGTTCTCCGTACCAAATTCATGTTGAATTTCACAAAATATCCTAAGTTTTGTAAGTTGAGTCATTCCATTCATTTGCAATAGGAAATACAGTCAGATCAATGTCTGCTAAATCCTATACGGCCGACGCACAGTATCCTGCACTCGTCCAAATTCATACACCACGTCATCTTTCATTTTGTCATTCAGTTTGTTTGTGATGACATTCACTATCAAAAACCACATATGTCATCAATCACCAAGCATGCCAATCATATCCCAACCTCATCCCAAACTGGACTCTGCCTTGTGTTTGAAACTCTGAACCCGGAGAGTGGGCGTCAAATTAACCTGCAAAATTAAAGTTGTAAAATAAAAGCCCTCAAACAGCAAGGGACAGTAGCATTAGAACCCAGCTAGAAAAATAATCCACTCACTCCATCTTTCTACATGGGATCATTGCTATCATGGTGTTATCTCCTGTCTAATGTCATGTTCTATCCAGGTACGCCACAAAGAAAAATAATACAATTAAAAAAAGCTTTGAAAGGAAAACTTTAAAAACACAAGAACTTGTCCCATGTCATAGTGATGGACATGGTCAGCATTCACAGACCTGAAAGACTTGAGACTTGTCTCAAGTGACTTGAGACTTGACTTGGACTTGCACCAAAAGACTTAAAAACAGCTCTGCTGTCTAATAGCTGGACCATAAACACCTGTAGCCACACACTAATGGTGACTGCTGTTTGAATAGATGCATTACTTCAATAACATTTAGCACACACACACACACACACACACAATGTCATGGTACCTGCGGGGTGGGAATAATAAACTCTGTTGAATAATTTGAATTGTATCCGTCTCAAATTCTCATTAATTATCTTCTGGATTATATTGTAATGTGCTTTTACATTAGCTTGCTCTCATGTAGACAGCATTACAGATCCACAATAAAATGCTAGTGGTCTTTAAGCAAGAGAATGTAATACGTGTGCAGTCACGCACGTTTCATGTAGGATAGCTTGTTGTGTTGATCTTTACTCTATTATTAAGATTTATGTAGTTACCCTTTTTTCCAAGTAGACACATTACACTGTAAAAGAAAAAATACATAACTAATAGAGAAAAGGATGGGATTAAAAAACTGTTTTAATCGCAAAACTTAGGCCAATAGTTTGTCACTTAACATTTTCATTTTTTGGTGAAGGTGATTTAGTCTTTTACTGTATTCAAGAAACTAAACAGTGATGCCTGTAGAATTGCAGGACATGCATTTAGAATTAGTAACATTTTCAGACCCCCCAACCTTCAGTTGGTCCCCCCCAATGTTTTAGAAACAATTATGCCACTGTCTCTAATACATATGTGCTGTTTATTTAATTTACAGATGTTTAAGATAATGTTAAGCTGGCAAGCAAGGTGTCATATATGGAAACTTGGATAAATAGACCTAAAAATAAAATAACCAACACCAAGACAGTGAAACATAAATGAACATACTTACATAATTTTGCCAAAGGGTTCATACAATGAAAAAAAAAGGAGAAACCCGATGTAGCCTGAAAGAGAAGTAACGAAGGCATTGTAAACAGTCAGATAGAACATTATGAGTCTAAAATTATAAGATTCTATTTCTGTCTGGACTCTCTTAAAAAAAAAAAAAAATATCCTAAGATTTTAATATTTTTGCCTTTAGAGTTCTATGGGGGTGCAGGCTTTGTTGAGCTATAAAGATAGATTTCACTACATAACAGTTTGCCAGCTGGAAGTGTCATAACATCCCAGCTGGCAAAACTGATGCTCAATATCTCATAACACCACTCTACCCAGACAGAACCTTGTAATCCCAAGCTTAGTATCAGTTTGTTGAAACAAGGCAAAATAAGGCAGATCACTCCACTAATATCAAGAAGATGACACTTGATTCAAGGAGGTTCTTAAAATAAATTCATTTTTCTTAGAAACAAGTGAAATTATGTTACCATTGGCAGATTTTTTCACTTCGTTTCAACATAAATTATAATTTTAGGTACAGAATGGGAGAGACAGGGACTTTTTTTCATACCCTCTCCTTTGGTCACACAGCATGTATATTGGTTTGGTGAGCTTGTCCTTTGCTATGTGTTATGCTGACAAAGTAATTTCAGTCCCAACTAACATAGAAGACCAGAGACTCGAATGACAGGCGAGCTGAATGAGTCGATGCTATCTTGGCATGCAGATCACACACATGACCTCTGGTTAAATCCCCATCAGTCACACGCTCTAATATCTGGGATGCGCTGTAAGGCCCGAGATCATCAAGCTAATGCAGCCCCATAACATGCAAACGACCTCCGGCTCAATACCCGTCAGTGACAATCAGTGATGGTGCGTAAACCCTATGGACTGTGAAATATTGTGAATCAGACCGCAAAAAATAGTCTACGCCTCCCGCTCTCTCATGTAATTGTGGGAGGAAATCAAATTCGTACTGATGGCAATGAGGGTTATGACCCGTATCATCATCTTCGTCATCGCCATGGTTACCATCATTGACATCCTCACCACCATCATCATCGTCATCATCATCATCATCATCATCACCCCCTCCTCCTCACCTACTCTCTTGTCCAGTAGGCAGTCTGGGGGTTGGTGCATTAGTGGTATACGCAGCCCCTCTGTGTCATAAACTTCTCCTTTCCATATAAAATGGCATCATAATTACCCTACCTGAGAGCAGAAAATAGCTCGCACCCAAAGATTAATAGTCCGAGAAGCTACAATAGAGTCCCACTGTTCAGTTTAACTGCAGATTAGAGGTAGTTTAATTTGAATCTAAATGAAAGCTGGGGAGAAAAAAGAGGGAGGAAGGTAAGAAAGAAACTTGTTTTAGCAGGAAAGAAATTGGAATTGATTAAAATGTTACACAAAAAAAGCGAGCGCAGTGGAGTTGAGGTCGGGTGGCAAATCACTGGAATTGACCTCAATCTAATCCTGGGCTAATTGCTCAGGGAATGGAGGAATTGTGTGTGTGTGTGTGTGTGTGTGTGTGTGTGTGTGTGTGTGCGTGTGCGCTTGCATGCATATGTGTGTGAGAGAATTTGAAACCATTGTGGAGAAGCCCTGCTTTGTCCAACCTTTACGAGTGAATGGGTAATAGGTGTGCATGGGCAGATGGGAGAAACGATTAATTTTTGTTGAATATGCTTGTGCGTTTTTTTTAGTGCAACTTCCCTCTCTGCTGCGTTCGCTGCTGTGGTTCGTCTTAGTGCAGAGGAAACAGCTGGGGCATGTGTGTGTATGTGTGTGTGTATGTGTGTGTGTGTGTGTGTGTGTGTGTGTGTGGGGAGGGGTGGCGTGGGGTGGATGTGTTTATGTGAGAGTGTGCTGCATGCGTGACCTTACATGCCAACGACTGAATAGAGGAGGGGGAAAAAAACAGCAGAGTGGTGCTGAGGCAATCATGAGGCAAAATCGGCATGGCTTGTGCACATATGCAAGCACACACACGCACACACACACACGCACACATACCTCCATCTCTCCTCGGAGCCAGAGAACATATGGGCAACTAAGCCAAAATGCTGGCTGTTCTGTTTGGGATGGTGGGCCAGCTGTGGCACAGTGACATGGTGGATATTTCACTCTCTTACTGCACTCCCTTCTATTAAACTAACTTATGGAGTCATTTACTGCAGCTGAGTGGTGGTGGTGGTGGTGGGGGGGGGGGGGGTTAGAGAGACACGGAGTAAAACAGAAAAGGAGTAAGTGGAAAGAGGTGAAAGCGGGGCCAGTCGTGATGAAGGTTTGAATGTATGACCTTTGTGCCTCTCTCTCTCTCTCTCTCCCTCTCTCACTCTCCCATGTCTGAGGAATCAAGCCATGCCATTCATGACACAGGAGCCAAGGCCAGAGAGGATAATATGAAGAAGGTAGTTGATGTCTGTCTGTCTGTCTGTCTGTCTGTCTATCTATCTATCTATCTATCTATCTATCTACTTTCAAAAAGTATGCTAATTGTCCCATGCAACAAGCACCTGCGAATATTTGATTTTGGAATGTAGCCTACAAGTTGTTGTTTCAATCCTACTGTTAAGGTGCCTGCATTGGAGGGATGGGTGGGATTTGCCAAACAGAAAAAACTGAAACGACAGTCACAGGAAAGTATTTGAAAGTCAGTGTTGTATACTTTTTCTTTGCCTGACAACTTTCTATGTGACATTATCTGAATTATCCTTATGCGAATAGGCCTACTACTTGGTAGAGAGCTAGATCTACTTCAGTCTACAGCTGCATCTGCCGGAAAAAAAGCGAATCGTTCATCTTCCCCTTCCTGCAGTTGAGTCTTCATCGTTGCTTATCTGTTTACTGGCTACGTGTTGTCTGGCTCCACTGTAACATCAGTGGCTAATGCTCTTGTTCCACGAAACATGACACCAACTACGCTGCATTCTCCCTTATGATAGACAACAGGTGTACACACACACACACACACACACACACAAACAAGCACTCACAAACTAACACAACTCAAGCAAACCTTATAAAACATGCTGCAGCACTATCTCCATATACACTATTTTACTAAGGAAAACAGCGAGATAAGTAAATTTACATTCTACAGGGGAGTCGTGTGATAAACGCAGCTAAGTTTGACCTCAGAAACACAGAAAATGTTCTTTTGTCCTCAGTTAAGTGCAGCAGCCTTCAGTTTCAGCTGTCAATAGCAGCTATCACACAAAAAAATGGCAATAACAACAATAACAGCCCTTTCCTCTCATATCATTTACAGTAAATGATGATGCAAAACAATATCGGATACATCCTTGTACAATGAGGCGTGCAGTCAGTCACACACTCACACACAACACATAACATGTTGCATCACTGCCCACATCTATAGAATAATAATACCTTGAGGTCAGTGCATATCGCTTTATTTTTAGACGGGCTCAGCTGTGATGCCTGTCCTTTACATTTTGTCAGCGGTGCGTTATACGACCGGTGATGTTCTGCTCTTATCCCGGCTCCATCGTGGTTCTGGCTCCCTGGTCGGAGTCTTGGGCCAGATGAGGCCGTCCATCAGTTGGGTTTGATCCCCGCCCCGCTTCGTGCCGTATGCCTGTGGAGCCGCGCTGGGGCCTCTGCACCATCTGCCTGCTTTGGGCCTGCTGTCCACTGGAAATATATGTTTTTTTCTCCTTCATTTTCTTGCCGTGTCATGCTCTGCATACCCGTGATTAGTGACCAAGGTTATTACTGTGACAAAAACCTGACCCTGAAACTAGCATTAAAATGTGGGAAAAGGAGTTTTGTAAGCTAAAATAAGCATCAAAACAAAATTAAATTAAAAACTAAAAGTGAACTAAAACTATATAGTCTGTATTCAAAAATAACTAAAATGAAATAATTCTACAACAACGTAAATTAATAGTTTTTCTTTTAGTTTTCTTTTTGATCTAGTCCCAAGTGTGGAGAGAGCAACAATTTCTGGGAATCCACCTTAAGTCATGTAAAAAAAAAAAAAAAAAAAAAAAAGTACTTTTCTAAACATGAAGTAAACATTCTGCACAAGCTCATCATTTCTCCCATAATTGGCTATAAATGAAAGGAATAACATGAAAACAAAAATTAAAATAACAATAAAAACTAAATTACGCCATGTGAAGTATTACGCTATTTCAATCAGGAATCAAAGTTTCCATCATGTTTCATGTCATGAATAAAGTTTTTCATTTGAGCATTCATCCTAGTCTCTCCTGATATGTGATTAATGTGGTAGAAAACCTAAACTAAAACTAAGAATACACACTGACAGCTACTGCCCTTGTTCCATAGCAAGACATCACTTGAATTCTATCCATGATGGACAAGCTCTCTGCATCGGGAAAGACAACTGCAGCAGAGTTTCCCCTTAGATTTCCCCTTAAGTAGATTCAAAGTTTTTCCATACTCTACAACAATGTCACAAACATACACTGTATCTTCTCATTCCCACACTTCATTGGCACTATATTACGCTTATATTGGTTGAAATAATTCAAACCCTAGATGCCATTTATTTTACGGCTGCATCATTACATCAAATGGCAAAAAATGTAGATGTCTGGTAACACTTTAATTTACAGCCTGCTAATTACGGTGTAACTAGTTTGTAATTATGGGGTACTAATAAAATAACAATGCTGTACAACAAAACAAGAAGTCTGGAAATTATGTGGTAAGAATTTTGTAATTATGAGAGATTTATAAGGTAGTTATGGTGTAACTATTTTTGTGTTTGCTTGTTTTTACAGAAAACAAGTGGTATATTAAAAGCAAAATGGACTCTCAGTGGAAAAAACAGCTACATTTAGAATAAATATTGATTATATTGTTAGTAATAGAGGTATAGAAAATGTTAACATGGCCAGCATATATTCACTAATTCCATTATACTTTCACTGCTTAGGCTACAGGTTACCCATAACTGCAGAAATAAAGGTGTGTTTTGAAGAAATGAGCAAAGACACTGTAACAGTAGGGTGCAAATAAATGTATTGAAATAAAATTATTGAGTTGTTCAAAGTGTATAGGAAGATGACAGGAGTTCAGAAGTGGACTGCAGGTGAGAGGGCAGTCAAGCAGGGCTTTGGCTCATCTGCTTCTGTCTGGCAGGTCTGTTGGAGCAGCGTCTCTGCTGTTGCAGCCATGTTGTCAGCACATTTCTTGTTCTTCCGCTGGAATATGCGGGATAGCCAAGAAAATAAGCCATGCTTCTTCTTCTTTGGTTTTGTCGACAGGCTGTCTTTGGCATTGAACTTTGAGGTCCTGTAGGTTTGACCAGTTGGACGGGTGAAAGTGTGTTTTCCAGGTTCAGACCGGACAGATCCTTGGTGTCCTTCACAGTTTCAACCACAAGGCTTGGTGGAGCTTTGACCTCAACCTGGATGGCTGGAGCCTGGGACTCCTGAAGCAGATTGGTTGATCCTTCCTGCAGCAGGTGAATCAGGGTGTATTCAGCAAGAGAGACGGGGAGAACCTCCTCTGAGGTGGAGATATTGTCAGGTCCAGCAGAGGGGACAGTGAATTTTGTTCCCTCACAACATTCAGGTTGATGCAGGACGGTGACAGAGCTTTCAGCAGCGGCCTCTGTCTGTGCACAAGAGTTGACTGTTTCCCTCTTGATGATAAAAGGACATTGTTCTTCCTCCATCTCCAAGTCCTGGAGGAACAGCATCAGTTTAGAATCAGCTTTGACGATTGGCTCCCATTCAACAAGATGATCTTGTGTAGGGGCATGGTGTGCAGCGCAGGCAGCCATAAATGTAGAACTCACTGATGAGGAAGCATTGATGTGCTTTTCACCAAGTTCCTCCTCCTCCAGGAGGACTGAGGGGAACTGCATCAGGTGAGAATCAGTGCTGCTGACAACAGGTTCCCATTTGTCAAGCTGGTCCAGAGTCTGCCCATGCAGTGGAGAGCAGTCAACTCCAAATCTAGAGAGATGTGATGAAGCGTAGAGGAGCTGCTCACCAAATTCCTCCTTCTCCAAGTCAAAGTGGGATTTGACCAGTGGCTCCCACTCATCCAGGCAGTCCAGAGTGGATCCCCAGGGTGAGCAGCAGTCAGCCACAAATCCAGATGTGTCACATGGGGGAGCATAGAGGTATCTCTTTCCAACTGCCTCCAGGTGGTAGTCATCGTCAAAACCAAAGGGGGAGTGCTGAAGCTGCCTCAGTCTCTCAATGATTTTGAAGTCATCAGTCACTGGAGCCTCAACAAGGCAGAGCAGGTTAGACTGAGCCTCAACATGCTGAGCTGGGTGGATGGATGCTCCAGCATTACCTAACGCTGTGTCCTCGGTCATGAGAGGAGACTCTTTCTTTGTGGGAGGAAGGTCTCCTTTGTCCATATCCAAGAGAAGTTTGTATGCTGATGAAGTTGTGCTGACTATTGGTTCCCATATATTGAGGCTCTCAAATCCACAAGCAGGTTTGGAGCCGAGACCAACAGCAGACTGAGGTGAAAGGTCACAGTCGAGCTCAGCAGAACCTCCAGATAAACTAGAGGCTTCAGCATAAAGGTATTGCTCCTTGTTCAGGACTTTCGCAAACATGCAGTTGATGTTTTCATGGCAATTGTCCTTAAGGGCATTGAGTCGAGCGACTATTTGCATGGATGCTGAAAGAAATGCAATGGCAACATCTTAATAATCAAATAACCATAAGGCCACCTGATGTAACTTCATTCAAGGTCAACATGCTTCATCATAGCTTCATCTTATGCCTTTCATCATAGTTTTGTTTCAACAACAAATCTAACTGTCAATTTACAATGTAAATCAACAACAGGAAGGAAGAACTGGACACAAATGCAAATGCTTCAACACAAACAACTAGTCTATCCTGACTGTCTGTCTCTTGTTTGTCTGTTCAGCAAAATCCTCTGTACTAATCTTTTCCTGTTAAATAATACAATTATAAATACATGTGGCTTACCAAGATGGAAATCACTCTCCATGTTTTCCTTTCTAAAAGGTAGATATTGTTTATGTTTCTCCAAATTAATGCAATTTGTGTTTTCTGTCTCAATGTGCAGGTGAACACCGATCAGAGATGAGACTGTAAGTCTGAGTTTGTCTTCAGGTCAACTGCTCCTTTATGACACTGACATTCTAAATTCTATGAACTCTGCTGCTTTCTGTCCAGCTGCTTTGTGACTCATCAGATGAAGCTCAGACACCAGTAAACTTTGATGACAGAGATGTCTCACTTCATACATGGTTTATAAACTGAACATGATTAAAAAACACATAACTGAATGTTTAGAATTTGTATTAAGATAGCGGAAAACATCTACGTAATTGATCCTGTATTGCACTTCACTGTTTTAAGCCACAAGTTAGCTCACTCTATTCATACTACTACCTACTAATATTACTACTATATATTACTATTACCTATTACTGCTACCTACGATCATATCTGAGTTTAGGAAAATAAAAAGAAAAGTTATTAATCTTTAATTCAGCTTTTCAGGTGTAGAATTTCTTTTTTCCAGAACAACCTGTGCATCAACCCATGTAGTTAATAGAAACATGGGTAGCACTTTACAATGGCCTTTTTCCAGTGCATGAGCCTTTAAGCACTGATAACATATGTTTAGTCCCCCCTAATTACGTTATTGTACCCTGTAATTATTTTTTAAGTATGCAGTAATTACAAAAACAGTTACACCATAACTACCTTATAAGTCTCTCATAATTACAAAATTGTTACCCCTTGATTCTTGACTTCTTGTTTTGTTACCCTGTAACTACAGCATTGTTATTTTATTAGTACCCCTTAATTACAAACTAGTTACACTGTAATTAGCGGGCTGTAAAATAAAGCATTACCCATCATTTTATATATAAATTTCCTGTAATTCAGCATTATATATTGAGTAGCTTTGGAAACCGTGTGATCTTGACTAGAATTTAAAAGAAAGTTCTGTCGGTTTGAACAAAGCCTGGCCGCGAAACATGAGTTTGTAATGATGGTCCCGCTGGTGGGACTGGCATGGTGGAAGAGGTAGTGAAAGCTTTATATGTTCCTTTATAGCTCCAGCATCATTTCTAAGGCCTGTGAAATCCATTCAAACTCAAGATAGAGATTTGAAAAAGTACGATGATTGGTCTGAAAACGAGGCTGTATTATTCTGAATTCTTAAAAAAAGCTGAATTTTTCAAGATACCAGGTCAGGTATGTATGTAGTTTGTCCCTCTATGTTCTTTTTACCCGCCACCCCTGCCCGCCTCGCTGTTCACCGCTGTCCCATGACTCATGAAAAGCCCATCCATCATGAGGGTTTGAGCCCGTCCCGCTGTGCTCTGCCCTCCATTACATGCCTGGGGGGACGACGTTCCTGCAGTGGACTGTGTGACCAGGAGACCGCTCTAAGCCATCTGGCTATACTAAATTTCCCAAAAGCATGTTTTTTTTCATGCACTTTGTCCTTCCCTCTCTTGCCTTATACTCTGTTCTCTTGTCTTTAATGTTTAACCCTATCATCCCCTCTCTTACTCTATCATTCTGCTCTCCCACTGCACCCCCCCCCCCCTTTCTTATGCCGGCATGCCTATGGTGCATCAATGGTTTGTGAGACCATCAGGCTGTCAAATTCACCAAATGCACCCACCCATTTCTTATTCCACACCTCTCTCTCCCATCATGTCACAGTGCCCTGTCACCCACTTCCTGCTTTTTATTCAGGTCCCAGAAAGGGGTCAAATGTTAATTTCAGAAGGGGTTCCTACTAGTAAAGAGCAGCAATATATTTTGATTAGTCTCGGTGCCAGAATAAGAGACCAAATTTTCTCATTTGGCTCTTCAGCTGAAAAAGTTTTAGAGCCCTGGCTCTGCTGCATACCTGGGCGCATGAATATGAGACCATCTGCCTACTTTGGGCCTGGTTTCCCAAAAGTATCATGACTCTCATCGCTCTCTCTCTCTCTCTCTCTCTCTCTCCCTCTCTCGCTCTCATCTTAACTGTTATTAGCAGTTATTCTATGCCTTCATTAAAGCAGAAAAAGGCATGGCCATATGTCTACTTTGATAAGTGATGTGCCAGCAAAACAAAAAATGGCTTGTAGTGGGGTGACAGAGAAGACAGGGGCACCTGTCAAAAAATAATGATTTCTGCCTATAAAAAAAATCCCACATAGTAAGAAGACAGCAGCTCCCAAGAATCCCAAGAGACAATGTGAATCATGAGAGTTTTATGTGCTATGATTACTAACTCCCTTCCCAACAGGAACTGCCTTTGCCTTTCTGTAAAATTCCTTTTTCCTTTTTGTCAGGTAACAAATGGCCAAAGTGGACTGATTTATAATTTATAGACATAGTCACCAACCATTTCCACATGTAGCCTAAGTGATGTGTCCATAGGTATTTGTACATCCGCAATTTTGTAATCCAAGAATGTTTTACACAGTTACAGGTTGTATGCAGGTTGTAGTTTTATGGAAGAAGTCCACACTGACATTGTGCATTGCTCTGGCCTAAAAGATCAGTTGCATTGTCTTTATTTCAGCGACATTTCACAGTTGCACCCCGCCTCCAAATTGTGGCTATTGGAAAACTGGACTTGTCCTGTATTTTGTTCATGCTGGCTTTTTCTCGAGCTGATTTTACAAATTGTACACAAGATTGTACAATTAAGTGATGAATTAGTTTTGTCAAACAGTCATAAAAGTAAAGCTGTTGGAAATTTTGGAAGCAGATCATGTTTCATTTTGTAGCAAAACAGTATTACATCAAGTTGTTAGGCTAGGGTTAAATGCTGCAATCTACAATTAATAAACCAGTAGGCTATGTCTGGTCAAGTGGTTAGAGCGCATTAGATCACATAATGATAAAGACTAAAGTTTTGCAAACTATCAAACAACTCATTTGTGATTTATAAGTGTTTACCTACTTACAGCTGTTACAGCTGTAATGTGTGCAGCTAGTCTCGCACCCCCAAGTTGTCACAGCTGCTCCTGGGATTCACATCACACATCTTCCAGTCAGAAGCCTGTTTTCCTAATGAATTTCTAATGTTCAGTGTCGCTATACTTTAATATCTGCAAGCAGCATAAGAGCATGAACCCCAGCTGAAGAGGCTACTACAGAGGCTCAAATTCTGATCTACCTCAAAGCAAAATCTAAGCACACATGGGCATTTTGCATGTGGCATTGACGATTTAGGCTTGTGTGTCTCTGATATGGGCAAAATATGTCTTGACTCTGGCACTAATCTAAACCATCGTCATGCATTATAAAATGTCAAAACACATTGCTGTCAATAGGTTACCAGCTTTTCCTCATGTCAGGAAAACTTTATGGAGATTCGGGGCATCGAGCAGCAGCAGTAAGCTGTGACACCACCTGACTCTATTTACTTTGCTCTCATGCCTCATTGTGTTTCGTCACCTGATTCTTTTTTCTTCTCTCTGCCATTGGTGCACCGTGTTTCTCACTGACAATAATTATACGGTTTTGAACGGGAGTGTGGAACACCAGATGGCCATGCAAAGTGCACATTCCTGTCTCTTCCAACATGATGACACATAGTGATTAATAAATGGAACAGGATGGTGGGGTACAGTATATTACCAAGGCAGGTAGAGTGCAGGTAGAGTGCGGTATCAACGATGAGGTCCTATTTTAGCCCGCCTCATCTATCATTAATGTTCTGTATAGACTGGTCAGAGGATCAACTGATGGATGGGAGGGCAGAAAGGAAGACGGGGAGAGCGACAGATAGACAGGCAGGCAGGCATTCACAAGACTCACTATATAATTCTCAGAAAGTCTATCCTAGTCTAAGTCATGTATCTTTAATGGCGGAGTAGGAGAGTGGGAACGATCAGGCAGACTGTAAGGTACAAAACAGAGCTGGCAGACAGACAGGTACAGCACATTACCATCAGGTAGAGAGAGAGCGACTCTTCCCTGACCTGTAGTCAACTCATTATTAATGGATGGACAAACCAGGTCAGGAGACAAGTGGAGTGAGGGTACCAACAGGTACAGTACACCGTCAGAGAGTCTCTCCCTGTCCACCTCATCTATAAACCACAGATAGCCTCCCATTGTACATCCACATAGTTTAATATTTTATTACCTCTCCATGCTGCGATGGGCCTCTCCTCCTGGATATGCATTAGTATCTGTCGTCTCACCTCAGGACGGTGTGTGTGTCTGTGTGTGTGTATGAGGGAGACAGAGAGACAGAGTATATGCGTGGGTGTGCATCCTGTCCATGTGTGTGATGATGCATTAGCCAGAAGGGATAAAAGCCTTGATCCCATAGACATCTTAATTAGCTCCTCCCATCAGTTCCCCCTCCATATAGCCAGTAGCAGGAAAGTGTTTTCCATGCATGCAGGATATTGGTTATGATCATAAAGGATGGGGTTATGGTTCAAACTGGTTCATATGGTGCATAGGTAGACTATCTCAAATAGAGATATTCAAGTTTTATCTAGGATATTGGCAACTTGAACACATACTCTGTATCATATAACCTATCATTCTGTACCATAATTGCAGTGGGAACTACTGTATAGAAAATCAGATTTTTAACCTTATTTGATTAAGATTTGATATTTACTCTGCTGGTTGAATAAGCTAAAACCATAAGATCTGGGTCACATAAGGCTGCAGTTCATATTTTCTGTCTAAATCCACCTGTAATGTACAGTAGAAACCTGCTGGGCTCAGACCAAATCTCTCCCAGATCTTGTGTTTCTCTTTTCCAGTGTCACAGCACAGTCAAGTTCTCCTTCTTAACATAACAATGCAGGACCACATGTTGGAATATAAATAGTTTATATTTCAGAAAATAACAGGATAAATATTTCACATTCACACAATCTCAGAGATAGTGTAATCTTTGGCAAGAATAAACCATTTGGACAGTAACTTTTTCTTTTACAAACAGTATGTTTTGCATGATAGAGGTCACAAGTGCTTATTTCCATAACTCTTTACATCTTATGGCAACCAGCGTAGGTAAAGAAGGCGTCTTTTAACTGAGCAGTTTTTCATAGTTTTACTTTTGGTTTGATATACTCTGAAAGCAATGATGCTTCTGTGTTTTTGGTTCCAAAGATCCTATATATAAAACATAGCTGTTATAAATATAGCATGAGGAGGCATTAAAGAACATTCAAACAGTAACTGAATATCACATAAAGTGTTTCTCTGCTGACCAATGAAAACCTTCTAAATCCACCATTGGTGTTTTTATTGCTTTTTTGTTGTTGTTTACCATAATTGAAAATCAAATTTTTACGTGATAAGTTACTTTCATAAACGTAAGACCCATGAAATATTCAAAATGCATTGTATAATTTCAAAATTGCTTGGCAGTCTATCTTAACATATGACAATAGGTCATTTTTTCATTCCCAAAGAGCTGACCTATTGCAGATATGAGGTTTTCATCTGGTACAGGTATCTATCTGAAATGGCAGTATGGAAACCACCCATTTCTTATCAATGTTGTGAGGACTAAGGCAACACGCATCTATAATGTAGATTAGCTTGAGGGATTATCACTACCAGCCACTGCATGTGCCAATCTATCCTGATGTCCTTGAGAAGAAAAGGCTATGGGAAGTCCAAATGTTACACAGAATCCAGTGAGGGCGTCATTCTGAGCTTCTACCGGGAGAAAAACAATATAAAGATACACATCTGGTGATAAGAGCCTGCAGAATACAGAAATAAAGAATATGCAATATAGCAACAATATGCAGTGCAAAGGAGATAAGACATATAGCAAGCAGACTGTGATGTAATGTAAGATGATTAATAGGGCAACTGGATTTGAAACAATCATATATACACAGAGCCTTACATTACAGACGCACACACGCACACACACACACACAGATAGTTTAACAGGATTAAACTATGGAAGGTCAAAGAACAATAGAGTTAATAGAGTATTAGCCAGACATTGTAAAAAGTCTATCAGCAACCTTAACACCTCTGGAAATAGCACTGTGACCAAATCCAAAAATATGTGATATGCTTTAGCAGCAGGATCGCGTCATAGCCACATGCATATGCTCACACACTAACATGGCACACTGAGGTGTTGTGGCACAAAGGCATCCCCCAAATACATAAACCCCAGCTATTCCAACAGTGGATGCACAAATGTATGGATGAGTACACACACAAACAGAAGAGAATGGGCTTCCGCTTTTAGATACAGCTCATTCACTCATTTGGCTGGTGCACTTACAGTAAGAAGCCCTAGAACAATTGATAATATTATCATGGGAATATGCATTGATACTGTGTATGGAGCTCAAAAACCTGATGTGATATCAAGGCAAAGGCATCATTTTACAAAATACTCTGCTTAATGTTATGTGAACTTTACAAGTACCTGATTATATCCTATACTGTATATTGTACTGTACCAGAGGAGATTACTATGATACCTCAGGAACAACTCTGTCTATCAAAATATAATTCTATGGCTGAAACATACTGGCAGCTGCAAGCATGACGAAGACCATGACCACTGCAATGTGTAATTAAAGCATGATTACTGAGGAAAAACTAGCAGGCAAACAGACAGGTACAGATGATAGATAGATGAGAGATGAACACAAAGTGACTGCTAACTTAAAAAAGGTGGCTGGAGAACTTTAATAAGCAGGTATCCTGATGGCTTAATTAAAGCACGCTGAGGAGATACTAAAAAGAAACCTGCACAGACTACTAATCAGCCTGGTTCTAATTATTTTGAATAAAATATTTGTCTGGATTTTGGAAGAGTGGAAAGGATGGAAAAAGTTCAATGTGTCTGTAATGGCCATAATGTTCCTCCCTCACCTATTAGAGAGAGTCAGCATCCATCCTCAGTCGGTATCAGTAAAAGCGAGTGGTGTGGAACGCATGGCACCCGGTGTGAGCAGAGGGCGACACTATGGCTGAATTAAGAATTGCTCACTAGTTTAGATTGCGCTACTAGTAATTTCAGTGAATTAAACTGTCAAAATGGAAACTAAATGTTCTAAGCTGAGGTAAAAGTCAATTTCTTTCATGTGTAAAGGGCTGTCTGGTACGATGATAAGACCAAGCATTAAACCAACTGCCTCGCTTGGTTAGGATTCGGCCTATTTCACTCATATATTTTCAACTATCATTTCCTGCTTAGGAGTCATAAAAACACCAAGAGTGATGGCTAGCTGAGCGAAGTCTGGCTGATACACTACACGTGTTAAATAAAAGATCAACGCCAACCCAAATGTTCCTGCGGAGCATATTGATTTAAACATTATTTGGCCAGGAACTCACTGCCTGTCATCAAAGTTATTGCCTAACAAGGAAGCTGTTTTCCTGAACAAAAGAGACAGTGGATGATGGGACAGCAGAACGTAATGGGACAATGAACTATACAATAGAAATGAGAATGCCACAGATGAGTGAAATATCCAATAACACTGGTACTTTCCATTAAGACAGTTTGTTCAACATTGGTAAAATACAGTATATTCTTTGGTGTCTACAGACTGACTGAGGTACAGTGCATAGCATTGTGGCATACACTTTCCTTTCTTTTCTTTTTCCATTTTTCTATGTATGGTGTGTGGAAGACCCGCTCTGCCTGCCAATTAGACCACCAGGCACAGTAATAATATACAGTAGACCGGGCAGACAAAGTGATCATACAGATTGATGGCCATGATATTTCACTGTGTACGTTTTCTGGCTTTTGGCTTGACTGGCACAAAGAACGCCAAAGGCCATAATCGATTTCTGCTGAATTCGGCTACACAAACCCACCAGCTAGCATGTCAACACACTCACGCTGACACACACACATGCACACACTCTCTATGAGAACAATCCAGTGAGGTGTGGAGTGTGAAGTGAGAGATCCATAAGTCAGGCAGCAGATTCCAGTGCAGGGCGGCCGGTACTGGACTGGTTGTTACAGCTGCCGTTACAGCAGTACAGGGCTGCTGTTAGCGAGCTGCCAACGTGAGTAATGCTTCGCTCTTCCAGTTTTCATGTCCAACCACCCTTCAGTAACTGCCTAATGTTCCACAGAGAGCAAATAAATAGAATAAAATGCTAAAACAAACATAAAAACACCCCAATACTGCTGTATCTTATAAAAGCAATCTACGGTTTGCTAAGAGAGTGCTTGATTAAGAATGCCACCTGGGATGTTTTCTTCAAGCGAATGTAAGGCTGAATTTGTGGCTTAATTGCACCTGCAGGTTGATTTGCAAGGTATAGATGAAACCCATAGGAAACAGAATAATTTGAATGGAGGCTGATCAGTAAATTAAAATGACAGCAAATCTATGTGTGAATCTATGCTTTGGTTTTCGCCACGTTTTGAATGCAAAATATCCTCCATCCTCCATCGGCATTATAGCTCATTCTAATCAAAGTCCTTGGATTATCGGGCTCCTTGAAATTTTACATGCGTGCCATGGTGTTTTGTCGCCCGTAGTTTAGCCCAGCTTGACACGCGTGTCTTGGCCGTAGAAGAGCACCTGCAGCAGGATGGCCACGTCGATCAGGATCTGGACTGAGCCGCACACCCAGAACTGAGCCGGGCTCTCGTTCATCACAAAGTAGGTGGTCTTGAAGACGTCACCGGCCGTCCACAGCAGTACCATCTTCACACTGGAGACACAGAGAGAGAGGGAGAGAGAGAGAGAGAGAGAGAGAGAGAGATACGGGGGAATAAAACCACAAAGAGAGGGAGAATTAAGGAGTTTTCTTATGTTTACAACCATTTTCCCCCAGAGCAAAGCAAGGAAAGTACATCGCAGCTGTTTACGAGCCGGCATTAAGTGGCCATCATTCCTTACTGCGTTCATCTGTGAACATTCATCCGATTCTTAAAGTGTTTTTTTGGTCTTGAATCGGTTCCTGCTGTCTGCGACCAGGGAGACGGAGCGGGCAGGCAGCGAGCGATCGATAGGCAGAGTTGAAGTTTGCCCCGAACTGCCAATTGATCACACCACGTTAGACGAAGTGAGGGAAAGAGAGAGACACAGAGAGAGAGAGAGAGAGAGAGAGAGACCCTGCAGAAGACAGCAGTTATCTACCACGCTGCGGGCCTGATGCCAACGCGATACCCTGAAGAATTCTTCTCAAACTTCCACAGACAGCGCTACTCTTCTCATCTCGCCTCCCTGCCTCCTGCACTCATAATCCTCCAGTCTACCTTCTCTCCTTTCATCACATTGCATCCAATCATCCACATTGTATCTGCACCCTTCTCCTCCGGTTTCTCTTTCAATCATTTCCTGTGCTCTTTCTCTCTCGCGTTACCCCTTTTTTTGCTCCCCTCCCTTAAAGTCACAATGAAACCGCATGTTGAGAGTGTCTTCCTTCGTTAATGTGATGTATTTCCTGCTGAAACAGGATATTGGGACAGTTAGGGAAAGAAAAGCAGTTGTATTTGATTGGAACTTTAGGAAGGGGTTGAGATTGTTCAAAAATATACATTTTGTCTTTTTTTTGGCATAAATTGTCAAACAGATGTGTGGCATGAATGAGCTAAAAGGGCAAAAAGTAATTTTTCATTTCAGTGTGACATTTCTATCATGTTTCTTTAACTCTTACCCCACCGCCCCTCCCCTCCTCTCCCTCTCTTCCTTTCTCTTGACTCAGCCCTCCTCCATTCCCTGTCTTGTCCTCGGGACAGTGAAGTCCCATAGGTATGTATGCAATATGAGTTTATTCATTTCATTAGAGCTGACTGGGCCTGGGGACGGAGCAGGGCCATCAGTCATCCGTGAGACGCGCGGGTCAGAAAGAGGTGAGGGAGAAAGGGGGAGAGAGAGAGAGAGAGCGAGAGAGAGAGAGAGAGAGAGAGAGAGACTGCAGCTATCTCCCATGCAGTGAGAGAGACAAAGAGAGAGAAAGAGAGACCTAAAGCATGATTTAGATAGGGAATGAGGAGATAGACCTCTGTGAGATAGACATGGATGATGAGTCTGTATAGGGGTGCAGGGAGGATAGCTGCCTAATGACTATGGGGACGCTTGGCCTGGACTATCCTTGAGCTCTCCTTGTAGAGTCCCATCAAACTCCTCCACCCTCCCCTGGGCTCCCCTCGGGCCCCTGCGAGGGACCGACACATTACCGCCAAACAATCCTGCCCTGCCAGGGAAATGAGCCCATTACTATTCCACCCATCTGCGACTGTATTGTTAGTGCCCAAATTTAGACAGGCCACGTGTCCAAGAGGTGTGATTAGCACATGCTGCGAACGCGTGTTGAGCTGGAAAAGTAGTGGGACAGGGGTGTTGTTCCAAACTACACTCCAAACTACAGCTGAAGGTGTGTGGGGAAATAATAGGTTAAGTTGGAGAATTCTCTATGCAATAATGAGGTATTCACACACACACACACACACAGGACACTTGGGGCTTGTAGCAGCCAATAATGTAATAACTACCGTTAATGTAATAACTGCCAATAACGTAATAATTTTTCCGTTCTGAATGTAATAAAAGTCGATAATGTAATAACTGGCCAATAATGTAATACATTTTCTGAACCAATAATGTAATAACTTTTTTGCGCATAATGTAATAAGTTATTACATTATTGGCTGGTTATTGCATTATTAGCTGGGTTTAAAAAAAAAAATCATGAAAATGTAATAACTGGAGCCAATAATGTAATAATATACTTATATCACTTTATTTAGGTTTTATTTATTGGCTATTATTTATTTATTTTATTTATTGGCTATAAAGTGTCACACTTCCATGACACTTATCCTTACTGTTGCCTCTTTCAAATAGCTGCTCAAAAACCTGACCACACACACACACACACACACACACACTAGGAATTATGACTATTTATTTGTTTGTGGTACATTCATCGGTTGGTGAGAACCAGAGCCATAGAGAGAGAGGGGACTGGTGACTGGGTCACCCAGGGCTCCCTCTCCATCTGAGCCTTGCCCTATATGGTAATTGTTTTGGTTTGCAAAACACTGTGTCATGTAATCTCATGTAGGATGGGCCATTAATTTGGCATGACACAAAAATTAAATTTCATTAATTCGTTTATTCATTCATTCATTCATTCATTCAGAACCGGAATGTACTTAATGCACTTAATGTGCTTACTGTAATGAATTGAGTATTGCGTACAGCTGTAATATTGCAAACTGACAGCTGATGCTTGGACCGTGGGAAGAGGCTCTCTCTGGGAACCTCTTTACACGCTCCTCAATGCAGACCAGTAGCTATTGGACGCTTGATGAGCGTGTTTGGAGACTTTCTCTTTAGTTTTATTTTTTTTCTCGTTAATTTCTATAGTTTGGACCAGGTAGCGTGGCGGCTAGTGAACGCGGTTCGTTGAACAGCTGGTGGTTGGTACGAAGAGGCGCCGTTCGTGTCCCACTGAAGCCGAGCTGCCAGCCGCTCCAAAGGTGCGGTCTGGCGGTTAGCGATGGCGGTTGGTTGAAGAGGTGCTGGTTGGCACGATCAGACGCTGTTCGCCTCCCGCTGAAGCAAGCCTGCCAGCCAGGAGCCTACAAAAGGTGGCCTGGCGGTCGCGATTGAGGCGCGGCTCGCATCCCGCTGAAGCCAACCTGCCAGCAGTGGTCTGGCGGTTAGCGATGGCGGTTCGTTAAAGAGCCGGTGGTGGGTACCAAGAGACCCGGTTCATTGAAGAGCTGATGGTTGGTACAAAGAGACGCAAACCTGCCACCCAGTCCAAACTAGCAAAATTAACAAAAATTAAACAAAAATTAACACAAAACCCCCCCCCCAAAAAAAACAACAAAAATTCAGTAAGGATAAGTGTCATGGAAGTGTGACTGCCAATAAATAAAACTTAAATAAAGTGATATAAGTATATTATTACATTATCGGCTCCAGTTATTACATTTTCATGATTTTTTTAAAAAAAGCTAAAGATAGCTAATAATGTAATAACCAGACAATAATGTAATAACTTATTACATTATGCGCAAAAACTTATTACGTTATTGGTTCAGAAAATGTATTACATTATTGGCCAGTTATTACATTATCGACTTTTATTACATTAAGAACGGAAAAATTATTACGTTATTGGTAGTTATTACATTAATGGTAGTTATTACATTATTGGCTGCTACAGGACTTCACACCTGGACACAAACACAGAATTTTTTTTTATTTCCACTATAATTTCACTATTAACTGTCACAAAACCTGTCACTGACTCATTGTCATTGTAAGGTGAGTTGTTCAGCGTATTAAACTAATTTAGTATTTCCATCAAAATACAAGCCAGAATTTGTTGGCCCACCTTCAATGCATTTTGAGAGAATTAAAGAAAGAAAATGAGAAGAGCCCAAATCCGCTTCCATGCTGCTTCTCTCTTTAGTCCGACTTGTGTTCTCGACTCCTACTTGGAGTCTTCAGGGTTCAGTAAGAAGCCGGCCGTCATTATTTCTCCAACACTGATCAGGGAGCGCTTGTTTGGGGCAGATCTGACTCTTACTGACGTGTTCTGCTCCCCAAACAATTAAAACTGTTGGGGTAAACACTCCAGGGTTTCACTGAACCGCTCCAAAAATAAGTACGCTAAAGAACTTAAAATTGTCATGCTTTTACTCCTCTCTCTAAGCTGCCAGTATTCCTCAGGGGAAATGCTTGCTTTTTATTCCACTAAAACTTCCAGCTTTTTTTCCCTTTTCTCAGAAAGTACCCTCTGTTGAACCGCGCATCGCTCGTTTCATCTCTCTCCCCGTCTTTTCCTTCCACTGTGCCGCTTTCGTCTTTTCTCCGCTGTCCCTCTCACCCCTCATCTTTACTCTCATTACTTCTATCACTGCTCCTACCTCTCTCTTCTGTTCTCTATAAAGGGGCATTAAGTTAAGTTAAGTGACTTTTATCGACCTCTGTCGGCGGCAGGGGAATTGCAAAAATATCGACAGGTCTCTGGCATGGCTTACAGAGGTAATAATGCAAAATGCTGTGATATTAATAATACTGGTTTGTCATTTGCTCTTTTGGCTTGACTGTCCTCCACTGTAGAGCAGTTGAAAATGCAAATAAGGGCCAGAAAGTGAGTTTTAAAAGTCAGAAATCTCAGGTAATCCTTGAGTTATTGTAATTGATCAACAACCCTATCAAACCCCCTGCAGATATGGTATATTATAGTCATTTTGTGCTAGTAAAAATCTTACTCCTTGCCCCTTTAAATCCACACTTTACTTGCTTAATTTTAAACAACGCCTCCTCTGTCCTTCTCTGCAGCTCCTCTACCCTCCATCCACTCTTTATCCTTCCTCTCTGTCCTGTCCGCCTCCTCCTCCCCCCTGCCTTGCCCTCCCTCCCTTCGACCCTCCCTCCCTTTGCCCTCCCAAATTCTCTGCTCCCCCCTTTGGCTAATTTCTTTACTCCAGAGACGACAAACATCATTAACGAGGATGAATCATTAACAATGTAATTAACGAAGGCGGGTCATCTGCACAAAAGCAGTCTCAACAGCAGTGCAGCGGAAAGGAGACAAAACACCAGTTTGAGGTCGTTCATCTCTGGTGAACACACACACACACACACACACACACACACACACACACACACACACAACACATTTCCCAACATTAGACAGCCTATCTGTTTGTCATACTAGTCTTATATAGCTCTATCTTCCACAGTCAAGGGACCGGTGCCCCAATTGACAGGAGATGAAAGACACATTGAACTTGGCCCTAAGAGAGGCACTGGGTGTCCATAGGGAGGAGAAGTGATTATGGTATTGATTGAGAGTACTGACTGACTGCCTCACACACTGCCTCACACACACACACACACACACACACACACACACACACATCAGCAAGCATACATGCAAGTACGCATTCATTTACACACAAAAACATGCACGTTTAATCATGTGTCCTCACCACATCCACACAAATACACACACACACACACACATACACACACACACAAACAGACAACAGAGACATACATATTTTACACACGCAAACACACGCACACACACACACTCGCGCTCATTCAGCTCCGCTCGGCCCGACGAGTCTCTCATTGATTATCTCATTGATTATCGACACCTTCATCTGAGCTGAGTGGCGAGAGACGAGAGAGGCTGGAGGGGGGGGAGAGGGGGGTGAAATGGTGAACGGGACACTTGGGGGATGGAGAGGTGAGGAAAGAAGCGGGGGAAAAAGAGAGGATGGGACAGGCGCGAGGGGAGGGAGAAGGGGAAGAGGTCACGGAATAAAAATCGAGAGGGATAGCGGTAGCGGAAATGGAGAGCTGGAGAGAGAAGCGGACGGAGGCGAGAGGCAGACGAGGAGAGACAAACGACGACGTGGTGGGAGAGGGACAGGGGGACGATAAATGGAGAGAGGGGTGAGAAATGAAGCCACCGTGATAGTGTGAGAGAGAGAGAGAGAGAGAGAGCGATGGAGGGGGAGGTCTGATTGCGGCGTGTGATAGCTGTGGCGTATGTGGGCCAGGCAGTAATTGTGCTGTGTATTGAGCGAGAGCTGTCAGTCCGGCTATTAGCTCCTCTAACCGGCTGGAGTGGACGACTGGAACACTAGCACACGAAACAGGGCCGAGAGTGACATTTGGAAAGAGAGAGAGAGAGAGAGACTTACAAAAAGAAAGAGAGATAATGAAGAGGAGGCAAGGTGGTACACTCAATAGGAATACACTGGTATAGCCTCTTTTAGAGCTGCTATAGTTGTAAATTATTAAATAGATAGTTCTGGTCTTCAGTTATGATTCGCATGGAGTCTATCTAAAATACCCAGTAAACACACATCTGTTACTGCATAACCGTTAACATAAAGCTGTACTAGGCAAGATTTTTATGTAAAAATACACTTTCTCATCAGCCGAAATCACAAGGAGGGGCTGCACCGTAGATTTTGCTGGACTCACCAACATTAAATCTTTTGCCGCTCTCATCCCTTTGGTTTCTTTGGTATAAAACATCACAGACCGGCCAGGTTGGTAAACATGAGCATACTGTGTGCAGTTTACTGAAGTCACGTCACATGATTTCTGGATACTGAAGTTCAAATTTTTCAAACAGTTGCCTCTCACTGCCATTTGGACCCACCAACATGCAAAGTTGTCTAGTGTAGCTTTAAATCTTAAGCTTTACAGCACACAGCCTCTTGTGACTTATTGCTTGATTCTATTGCAACAGCTTAATTAGATGGCAAATGTTATTGAACGGTTACTGTATGTGGTATCTAGTGGGAGAGTTAGGTGTTATACTCCATTAGAACCGTTAAGTGGTATTCTCTATTAGGCACCATTCACTATTGAAACAGTTATGTGGATCTCTATTACAACAGCTGGGTAATATACTCTGTTGGAAGACATATACTCTATTAGAGCAGTTAGGTTTACTCTATTCTGTCCAATCACTTTGATTGGACAGAATGTATGTCCATCTCTCTCTCTCAGTCTCTCTCTTTCTCTCCCTTTTGCATCCTACACATCTCCCTCACTCCTCAATATAACAGCCTCTGCCTCTCTCTCTCTCTCACTCTCCTCCAACCTGCCTCTCCGTCTTCTTCCTCGTCCCTCCTTCCCTCCTCATCTCCACTCCTGTCAAATGTCGTCTTGTCGTCTTCTTGTCTGAGCCTCCTCTCCTCCTTTTCACCTTGTCCTGTCTCGATGCCTCCCGGTCCACAGCCCCAGGGACGGGTGGATAGATAGACGGATGGATGGATATCGGGGTAGAAGGATGAAGAAATAGCTAAGTGGAAAGAGAAACGGCTGGAAGATTCTTGCAGGCGCAGAACAACAGCCTGTGTTCGTCCTCCCACTGCCCTGCACATAATTTGCATTGACTCATATCCATACATCTACATTTTATGACTGCAGTCCCCAGTGCAGATGTGGAGATGATGGTATAGTTAATGACAAACTTCATTTGGACTGAACCTTCAAGAGAAAAGAAAGCTATTTCTGATTTAGATTAGGTTCTACAATACCTGGAATCACCACAGTTTCACCACTAAAGAACTTTTTTCCACTTAAGGCTGAGGCACACTGGGCACAGTGGGGTATTGCCTAAGCACTAACACTGATTACATAGCAACTTCTTGTTGTGAGGGTATATTTGTCGCCATATTGTAGTGAATTTCCCGTTGCTGAGAAAATGACTGAGCTATGTTCCCGACAAGGTTGTCCACTGTATCACAGCGGACACAAGCACATTTTCCACTGCTGTTTTGGAGATAAGTAGGTAGCTGATTGCAAATTAAACCCCGCGCAGTCTTAAAGCTTTAAGTGGGGAATCAGACTTTGTGTGTGAGAACTAAAGAGCCTCCAGAGGGAGTTTAGAGAGTCCTAGTAATTGCTTGATAATGGTAATACAAAGCTAAAGGAAAGAGACGCACTCAACCAGCAGGGGTTGACGCAAAAAGCTTCAAAGGGCTTCAAACACCTCTTCCCGTCTCTTTGTCAGCTCAGCCGTGCGTGAGTACATGCCTGTTTGTACATGCGCATGTGTGCGTGTGTGAACATGTGTGCGCCCACACACATGGGGGGGGTGTGTGTGTGAGGTGGTTTAACAGCAGGGCTGCAGTCATCCACACCGGTGTTCTCCCCGAGGGGGCCGAAGAGGGAGACGGAAATCAAAGGGCCCAGCGAGAGAGAAGCCGAGCTGCTCTTAACCCACTAACTATGAATTATGCATGTTGATCGATCGCACACAGGCAAACACCGAAAGGTTTCCAAACTGCCAGAAAAAGATGGATTCTACCTTGCAAAATGAAGCGCAGGGGAGGCGAGGGGAAGAGGGACTAGCACAGAGTTTGCCTACAGACATTTTAGATACTTTGGGAGAATGTAAACAAGCCAGAATAGATGAGAAGGCATGAAGATGGCTGTTTCAATATGTGTATTAGAGCAGTGGTCTTGTGTTGTTTGTAGAATCTAAACAAAAGCTCTATTTCTCATATGAAATAATTTAATAGCTGACTAAAGTCAGTTGTGCTCAGTTGTTGGTTATAGAAAACAAACAAAAAATAATTGGTTTCTCCTGACACTTCTTCTCTCATCCCCTCTCTGCTCGACTCCTTGCCTGTTCTTACTCTCTTTTCCTTTATTATCCCTACATCTCTTCATCTGTCCTCTCTTCTCTTCTCCTCACTGCAAAAAATTTCAGTCTTTTCATCAAAATGTCATTTAGTCTCATAAATAAAATCATATTTTCTCTTAATGAAATGAAAGAAACAAATTGATTTGCATTAGAAATATGTAAAATTATCTCACCATATTGGCAGATAATTTCAAGAAAAATAAGATTTTAAGACTCAATGAATTAACTAATGTTTAGATGGATATTTTGGTAACACGATGTTCTGTCTATAGTCCATTATAAGGGCACTCATAAGGAATTATAATGCATAATACAAGAACACATATCATGCTTACTGATGCATTTAATAATATAAGAACACATATCATGCTTCCTGATGCATCATATCGGCACTCATAAAACATTACTGAAATACGTTTAATGATTTATAAGTCTTATGAATGTGTGTAAATGACTATCTATTGATAGTTTTTCTGACACCATCGAATGAAAGTTGCGTGTTTTAAAATCTATCACTCAACATTATCACTTGAAGTGAACCTGAAGTGAACAATTATATACAACTTATAACACTTATAACATTTGAGTTGTGTGTTTGTCACATAAGGTGACTTATTTTATTATAACCCTCGCCATACAGCCTCTAATAGATCATAAACATTTATAGCACGCTTGTATTTAATATTGATGACAAGTTAGATCTACGTTGTGCTGATATAAAGCATCAGTAAGCATTATGTGTTCTAAGCATGGCTATAAACAGGGGTGGACCTATGGGTGGACCTCACCTTTTTCAATCCATCCTTTCTATACATTAACCTCGAGTTGGGGCTGAGCAAAGTATGCATGCAAGGGCTGATGATCCATGGTAAGGGTTGTGCGCTGACATGAACACTGTGGCTGAGAAACGAATGATACTCACACGGTGTCACTGGTAAACACTAGCAGGGGTTGATTCTTTCATGAAAAAAGTCAACAAAACCTCTATACCCTCTGTCTTTTTTGTTTTTCTGCACCACTTATGTAGCTTTGCTTAATTTTTAAGCTGCACGATACGTCGTCCTGATGTTTAACATACTGCCATTGAAGTGCGTAAGCCTGGAGGCATGGCTCAGTAGAACAGCCCAGCCATCACTAGGGACAGCTAGTCTTGTTTCTTACTTCTCTTGCAGCAACTGGTACAGTGGCAAGGAAAATGAGCTTAAAGTCAAGTGGCAGTATGGCTCTAGAGGTCAAGTGGAATAATCCACTATAGCCTGACTGAGTGGGGGAGCACATGTTTCAATATTGAAATATTTTTATTGTAACAAGACGAGGGGTGGTTGTAAATACGTACACTTCTTTTATATTGATAATTGATGAAAAATAAGCTTATATAACTTATTATTCGTGTCTTTTGTGAGGCCCTCTGGCTGCCGGGGCCTAATGGTAAGACCGCCCCGGTCAAAAGGCATGATGAGTGAATTCTAATTCCATATGAGCACCCTTATAATGCACTATGGGTGTGGTAGTCAGTGTTACCAATATTTCTTTGCATCTTGCTCTCTTACCCCTCCCTGTCCGGTGCTGGCCTGGAGCAGATATGAATAATTCCACTGGGTCGCAGCTACATTCAGCAGGCCCTCTCTGATTCAATCATGCGATTGCACTTGATCAATGGGTTCTCCCTTTTTCTCTCTCTCTGTCTTTCTCTCTCTCTCTCACACACACACACACACACACAGCATATAGAGACACACACACACAAGCACACAAAACACGCCTCCCCTCTTTCACTCAGTAAAAGCTTCCCCTTCCGTTTGTGCCATAAAACTCATATAGGCTCTAACTCACACAAACTACATTAAAGAAAGAGGAAATTGGCAATGGCATTCACTCTGAACAATATCAACAGGTCAGCAGAGCAGCATGGGGGGGGGGGGGGGGGGGGCAGTATGGCAAAGTGTATAGTATAGTAAACAGTATAGGAAAGAGTATAAGTTCAGTGTCTTATGCATCATGACATGTTACCTTTCAACCAAATATAGTTTATAAGATAAGCAGATTAATTTGAAGAATACATCTCAAATAACTGGATTTTAACTGACAAAAAGTACCAGTCATATTACACCACAAAAATGTCCATCTTAACAAATCAAGTAGTTTCATATTCAACATTAAAATATTATTTTTCTAGTCCAAATTCTGCTAATGGAGTGAGATAATTCCCCGCCTTTCCAATGCAGTTTCACTTGTTTCAGGAAGTGTCACTATCAGATCACACCGCTAGATCACTCACCAGTTAATATAGCAGCTCAAACAAATTCAAATGTAGACAGTGTTTTCATTAAAAACCAAATACCGATATTGTAATAAAGGAAAATTGAAATTCCTACAACATGGTTGCCCCAAGAGAGACAGGCTGTGATATTATATGTGATATCATATATCAATAGCCAAGCAAAAAATAATGAAGTGCTTTGCTCACACACACACACACACACACACACACACACACACACACACACACAGAAGAGAACATGCAGGTAACTAATGTCTGTATATGTAGTGAGAAGAGGAATGAAGTGGACGGCTTCATAGAGAAAGGTCAATGATCTGGTCAATCTGTGTCTACATGGTTAAAACCTTACATGCACACTAATATTCCATTCATATTCTGAATACTCAAGTATCCCATTTACGAGGTGCCATATGTAAATGCCACATCCCCTTTACAATAATCCTGAATAAGGTACCTGGGATATTCATTATGTGTATTATGTAGGGCTGTGACGGTTATCGCATTACCGCAATACCGCGGTCATGTGACACCTACCGCATTTTTTTTGTTGACGTTTTATTGTATACTTTATTATATGAAATATTACAGGCACAGCGCCAAAAGCACTTGAGTAGCAAAACGGCAAAAAGGGACTTACCAATTAAATGATAAACGGTAACAAACTATAACAAACATGACAGGATTGTTCATCTGAATTTGCTGAATGGAATTATTGGAATGTGCCTTTACTAGGCCTACGCACTCATCTCATATTTCCTATAGCCTATGTTACCATGTATATCGTATACAATAAAAGGAAATAACCAGCATGAATAACATCATACTATAGAGCAAGGAATCTCTGTCTGTCTGTGTGTCCTTCGCATATCTCGAGAACCGTTCGTCCGATCTACTTCACACTTGGTGGGTGTATTGCTGGGGACCCAAGGACGTACAGTGTCGGATGGGACACGCGACACATTCAATATTAATTCATAAACTTTGAATAAACAAGTGAACAGCGCTCTGTGCAGCAGCGGGGCTCAAAGCAAGCGACTGATAGCCTACGCCTATTTTGAACGGGCACTGCACTAGTTTGTTTAATGTCAAATATTTATACACATAATGAGCTCTGTCCATTAAATCCTTTTGGGAACGTGATTATGCTCTCCTCTATTCCTCCGACCAACAGTCAACACTCTCACAGGATTTCTCTGAAGCGGTTCTTTGGCATGGCTTGTCTGAAAAAAGTCTGTTTATGTCAAGTAGCTGGCGATATTCATGTTTGGATATTCCATGGAAACACAGAAGCGCAATACTACTGCGCAATGAATGCTTTCAGTTCATCCACAGACAGGCTATCGCATGCTTCATGTCTCTGTGCGCCTCGCACTGTTGTTCTAAAGGTACGTCAGTAATCATATGTGTGAAATTACTTTACACGTTTTGATGGCCCTGACTTGCTGGATGGAAAAAAGGAGGAGAGGGAGAGACTTTCACATCCGTCTATCAGTGTGGTGTAGCCTGCTGTACTCGCAGTGTTTTTTTTCCAGTGTTTGAGAAATTAAAATTTTAAATCTCAACCCCAGCCGGTGTAAAAAGTCCAATATTGTTCTTGAACAGCTGCGCAAGCGGTTCTTTAGGGACAGACGTGGAATGGACATACCTGTAGCTTTTATTTAGAGTATAGACCTACATCAGAGAGGCTATAACAAATAGGCTACAGTACGATTTTCTTGCTCATTACTTATTCATAACTACGAGTCCTAGGCTATACGAGGCGCTCTAGTCTCGTGAGCACTGCTCCTCTCTGTACCTCAAACTACTTCTATTAACTCTTGTTCTCAGTATTTATCATATCACGGGAAAATTTTAAAATATAATATTGATAAATATATCAATAGCCTACTTATTATACAAAATAAAATATTGATAAACAATATAAAATGTTGCAGCGTCTGGGGTTGGCGGTAAACCACCGAACCGCAGGGGGGCGCTACTTTTTCACCGCGGTAAGAAAATTTCAGTACCGTCCCAGCCCTCGTATTATGTTAACATATTATCCCATTTACTGCTGTCTTTCGCAGTCTATGCAAGCTCTGTGTAGTTGTAACTAGCTTACTTGCCTATAGCTAAACCACAGTGGGAGAACACAGGCAGGAATTCTGTTTATAGATAAAGAGATATTCAACTTATAAACATCTTATCCCAGATAAGACCTTGACCAGTATATGAGGCAGTATCCACAATACTGTGCTCATACAGTATACATGTAGCCACTGTCAACCCCACACTCACCCCTCTGGATGTGGTACTTCTTCACAGTCACACAAGGACGGCGGCCCTTTGGGACACACAGCTCGGGTTCATAGGTCACCATGCGCTTAGAGGGCATCGCCGTTCTCTGCACTACATTTCTCAAGGGCCATACTGTCAAGGTGCTGGCCTTCTGTACTATATCCCCTCAAGTTAATGGGCGCCTCAAGAGAAGCATAAGACCGCCATTAGGCCACCATCGAAGGGACATGGTAATGGGACCGCCATTAACGCTTGAGGGGATGTCCCCCAGAGCCTCTAGCTGTGAAGGTGAGAGAGAGAGAGAGAGTGAGAGAAAGACAGATGAAGGAGAGAGATAAGTTTCCCTTGAGAGAGAGCCAACGGTCTGGTATTTGTCTGTCTGTGTGCGTTTCTGTCAGCGCATTAGACGGACTGCCACTGTCAGTGTGTCCCCTCCACCTTCGCTGAGTGACATTGTGACGGTTTGTGGCGTTAGTGCTGAGCAGGGAGGAGAGAGCAGGGGAGGAAGCAAGATAGACACAATGTAGTTAAATGAGAGGGAGGGAAGAGAGAGACAGGCGGGCTCCCCAGGCAGCCAAGAAGACAGCAACAACACACGCACATACACACACACAGTGTTTTTATAAACAAACAGCATCTTTAGGATTCAACTGTAGCTTCCACCTGGGTAATAATTGGAGCTTTTGAATGCCACGCGTGTGACAGTGTCACTCTGCAACCAATCACTGTCAGGTGAAAACCTTGTACCTCCAAAAAGTCAGTGTTTCATGAATGACAAAAAGCATGCATTTTTCTGAAATTTTCTGAATCTTTCCAGTGGGTTTTGAATATGATTCCGGGCATGAAAATAACATGAACGGCTATGTGGGCTCTAAATTCAAATAAAAAATAGAAAAGTTGAAAAAGTGAAGTTACAAAGTGTATAAAGCACCAACAAAGGAATGAGGCTGGGAATAAAGCGTGCCAACTGCCTGATCTGACTTCTCTCATCCCTCAAATCTGTATCTCCCCAAGTCTTTTTCTGTCATCCACTGCAGTTTTCACTACACCTCCTCCAGTTTTACCCATCTCTCTCTCTCTCTTTCCCTCTGCATGAAAAGAGAGTCTTTTCATTACCACTCTCCCACTCCATTTCCCTGGAGTAGCGGTGTGTGCGTGTGTATGTGTGTGTGTAGTGTGTGTGTGCTACATGTGTACATGTAGAGTGTGTCTCCGCTTGTTGAAGAAACTGATTACAGCCCCGACAGTGAAGTGTGGCCTTAAGCCTGGGCTTTGCCAGTAAGCCTGAGCCGTCGAAGGAGTTGCGGCCTTCGAGCCACGCAGTCCCAATGGAGATCAGGCCTTATAACTACAGTTGGTGTGTATGTGTGTGTGTGTCAGTCACTGTCTCCTTCTCTATAACATGCAAATGTGTGCAGACTATCATTTGGATGACCTAGAAAAGGTGAGCAGTCCTTGATGAAACACATCCATACAATCGACACCATTCCCCAGTAATAGGACTCAAGGGATCTCGACTGTACAACAACAACAACTCACTATTTCACATGGGATAACCTGAGATAATGTGGTGTATCATCATATTTGGAAACGGTTTGTTCAAGCTTAACTGAACAAGCAGGAAAAATCCCCCAAATTCATCTGATGAAGATTGTGCGGGCTGAAACATATTACACACACACACACAGTGAACTGCTGAGCGGGCTGTTTCAAGCCAGCAGGGTCAGCTGTCCCATTGGGATACTGTTGTTGAGATCAATAGCGAGGTTAGGAGTTATTAATGTTGCAAATTAGCTGTAAGCCTCGGTGTAGATGTAAGGTAATGCAGGTCCTGGGAAGTTAATATTGTGCTGTCTTTCATAATAGTTATATTTTTTTGAATACAGCACTTAGAAAGTAGAGTTGTTTATGGAATAAAAAGCACATATGCATTTGGGCCTGATCCATGTGATTCAGTTGGGTATGGCAAGAGTTTTATACTGCAGATTCGATCTTGCAGTTTTGATGCTTTGATCATTATAATGCAGGGCAAAGATAGAGCAAAAAAAAGGCTTTGGAAGAAATCTATTTGTAAGTCATTAAAAAGAAAAGAAATCCCATCAGGGGAGCATTCTGAACCAGTCTCATAATTTAGCACCTCGACCAAATATCATCAGTCATTGTTTCACTTTCCCCCAGACATTTAGCCAATCGGCCGGCTTGGAAGTTTTTGGTGGCACGTGATTTGACTGTCGATGCGGGGGACTTCATCAGTCATCCCAGAGACCTAATCTAGTGTTATTGTGCATTTGCTCTTTGCCATGGTATACACTCGTTTCTAAATCACCGCTCCGAATCACATGCTTACAGGACGTGCCAGCCCAGATGTACAGTACGCCCTTAGGACACCTCGTGTGAAATGGGGCAGATTAACAAGGAGGAACGTCATCGTGGCTCAAACGGCGCATCACCTACAGCGTCCCTGACACGTAAACAACAGCTTGACTTGAAGAAAGTATGTTCAGAGCTTATTCATTGTGTTTAACGAATGGGTTTGATAGGAGGCAAAAACTTGTGCCGGCTTGACATGGGCTTTTCCTCTGTGTGTGCTTCAGTATGAAAGTGGCTATCGCACCACTGAGTGGCAGTTAATCTAGACAAAACATTGAAGGGGTGGGGGGGTGGGGGGTGGAATAGGGGATATACAATGAAGACAGGGGCTGCATGCAGTGTGCAGAGAATATACACACGCACTCCATCTCTGTCACTCGTCTGCAGGGAAAAGGTACAAGACTGTCACTTTGGGGGGGGGGGGGGCAGGCAGAGACTTAGATGAATGCCCTTCTCACCCTCCCTTCTTCTCTTTTCCTCACCAGGTTTACGCTATTTATTCTTTGGGGATATGACATAAACAAATAAAGAATAACAAACTGGGCCAGAAAAGTACTGGAAGAAAAAAAAACAACAACCCCAGGGAGGGATTAGCAAGATGGAAGGGAGAGGCAGAAAAGCGGACAAGTGAGCGATGTATCAGTGAGAGAAGTCCTGTGTTGTGCAGTCATTACCGAGCCTCTGTTCCTCCTGCTGCATGCGGCTCTCTCAGCCTCTCAGAGCTGAGTTGTCACAGCAGCAGGCTTCCCTCAGCCCCTGGGCTAATACTGGTAGGCATGTTAGGCAAAATGTTATCTATTACACCTTCCTTTTTTTCTCATTTCAGAAGTCAAAATATCAGACCACTTATTACTGACTAAGAGCAGTAACTTGTCATGTCATATTGTTTTGTGTTACTCCCCAAAATTGAATTACTTGCATTAGTTGTTTATACAATAGAGGACAGAATCAGCCATAATTAGATATACATTAATGCATACATCTATTAATGATTAATACATGAATTAATTAATATATCACTAAATGCAAAAATAAATACACATTTCTAATTATTTCTAATTCTGTCCTCCATAGTATAAGCAACTGATGCAAAGTAACAAAACAAGTTAAGAAGCAAAATGACATGTTACTGCTTTCTACTATTACTATTACATTTATACTACTGTTGCAATCCTTGAGCCCAATTCTGAATACTTCTGAATGTGTAACACGTGAAACTCCATTGCAATATTGTCTGGTTTTACTGTTTTGTTTTGTCTCATTTTAACTGCTGGTTTGTTTGTTTTGTTTCATTGTGCACTTATGTAAGAAGCAATGGCAATAAAGTTGAATTGAATTGAAAAACACTCCTCAAAAGTCAAGTTATATTTCTAGACTAAACCCATTCAAAAGATGGAAAACGAAGAGTCAAACCCGGGGAGAGTTGCTATTTCCAATTGACGTCACAGCAAGATGCTAACTTTAGCCATTCATCTCATCGTATCCCCCTGGTGAGCATGTGATGTGCCTCATGAATTCTCCACTGTGTACTGAAGTCTGATTCATACACTTGCTTAATACTCACTCTACACATGTGACAATGTGTGGGTCCAAATGAGTGAGTATTGTAACTGACCGCAGAAATATTCAGTTATGTCCCTATGGTCTTTTCCCAGTGATGTGTGACCAGCACAGCATGGGACTGCACTTATATATGCACGCACACAAACACACATACATACATGCATGCCCACACACACGTGCATGGTTTTCACGCTGATGATGACCCCACCCAAGGGGCCCCGTAATGAGGGAATAATGATCATAATTAGTGAGGCTCCATGCCATTAGGAGAGTAATTGATCTCACAGTCCTCTACCTTAACGGCTAATCAGTTTGAGCACATTGACCTTTACACACTATCACTATGATTTTGACTGGAACAACACTCATGATGCAAGCAAAGCCTTTCTTCTCCCTCCCTTCGTCACCCCTCTTTCCCCCTCTCTCCCGCCCCTGTGTAAGTTTAAGGGTGGTCTTCAATTGAATGCAGACACAGTCTAAACCTTTCATGAATTAGCTCAACATGTGGCGGGTCGTAATTCTATCAAGAATATGCTGTGTGTGGGATCTCTTGATTCTTCTCCTTGATTAAAGCCTTGATGATCTTGAGAGAGAGAGAGAGAGAGAGAGAGAGAGATAGAGAGAGAAAAAGAGAGAGAAAGCATAAAAATGAAAGAGAAGCGGGCAGATGAGTTGTCATATCACAGCGCTCGCGGCTCCACTTTCTACTCTTTATGACCCAAGTTGCCCGCTGTGAGCGCAGTGTGAACATAAAGTCCAGGAGCAGGAGGGCCGCTGTACGCTCTAATTCATCTCTTTTATGAACACACTCAGTGTGTGTCGGGGGTACATGGTGGGTAATGGATTTACCCTTGGCGGAGTGATTTCATCATGACATCATGGTGACTCGCCACCTTTCCAATCAGGTTGGATGTAACTGCTTGTCACTCTCCCTATCTCTGGGTCTATTCAAGCTATGAATCGTGAGTGTTGTTGTGTAGCCTCTAATGTTTCCATGTACTTGAGCTTGTTTACTGTATAGATCAAAAACTTGCAAGTCTGCAATCTGAGATTTTTTTCTTCCCTCCTTTCCTCAATGAGTTCCTCATTAATATTGCAAGCACATGTAATTTTGACCAGCTATTGCACTTTTCTCCTGTAAAAATCCCCTGACAATATTTTAAAAAAATGCCCTGACATCAGCTTTCACCATTATAGCAATTTTAGAGCAGAATCTGATCAAGTAGTGTGGTGAAATAAATGTCTTGCGATTTTTTTCAGTAGTGCAAACACAAACTCGATTGTTTACACCACTACATCAGTGATTCTCAACCTTTTTCATATCAACGACCCATAGTTTAGTCCACATTAGGACCAAGGACCCCCATTTGATAAGATTTTGTCTCTCTGAACCAAATCTGAGAATATTTTTATTGTTAGATATGATTTTGTCCAGAATTTGTATTGTAGGTAGAGAGATAACAGAGAAACTATGATAAAATAGTGATTCTTCTACATTCTCTAATTGTGTTAACTTCTTGTAAATGAAATAATGCTGAAGTTTAACACTTCATCAATTAGCTGGGGACCCCCTCCAACCCCTTCAAGGACCTCTGGTGGTCCCCGGACCCCATGTTGAGAACCACTGCACTAAATGGTAGATGTAAAAATAGCAAAATTTAAAAATGCAAAATTCTACAGGTGCATGCGGACAGTCAACAATAACAACACAATGATGATCTGTTAAGTATGTCAATTATAAACTATAGCTACTCTCAGCATATGTTGTTAATGAGAATGCAAATGAATTGCAATCCCTGCTGTCAGAGTGTGCCTTCCATGTGGTGTCAGTGATGCATCGTCAAGGCCCTGAGACACTTGTTGCCAGTCTGCATCTCAGCGTGTGTCGCCGTATACCTCATGCCTCGGGTGGAGTGGTTTTGGAAGTTCTGCAGCAGCTGCGGCAGGCCCAGCATGGCCTCGAACAGCACGGCCAGGGAGCCCAGCGCCTCCACGAACACGGCCGAGTCCAGCAGCAGCAGGGTGAGCAGCGCGCACAGCACCGTGAAGCCGAAGCAGAAGAGCAGGTAGTCCTCGAACACGCTCCACTTCCAGAAGTAACGCAGGTCCAGTTCTGGGGAAGAGAGGAGAGAAGGCAGGAGGACTTCAGCTACATAGAGAGAATTGTACCTCACCAGTACTTAAAACATAGTAAAGTAAAGACAGTAAAAATAGTTAAAACTCCCTAACTATCCTAATTATGCCTAGATGTACGGAGATGGTCAGCCATATGATCCTACAGGGATAAGGCCCAAATTAAGTTCCATCTTTGGTTCAGATACATACTGTATCTGTATACAGAGACAGATACAGCAGATGAAAATTTGTGACAGAGGGTGAACTTGCAATTTTTTTGTGCTATATAGGGAAAGATGGGAAAGAAGAAGTTAAATGGGTGGAGGAGAAAGGCAATGGGAAACTGAGTGAAGATGGGGAAGAAGTGCGGGGGTTTAAAGGAAAGAAAATAAAGGCAAAGAGATGAGGTATGATTGAACAAAGAAGTAAGAGTAAGAAGGATGAGGTGTGTGTGTGTGTGTGTGTGTGCGCGCGCGCGCGCGTGTGCGTTTGTGTGTGTCTCTTGGTGCACAAGTGGGTGCTTGCGCGCAGATGGAAACAGCGAGGAGGAAGGGTGACAGGTAGAGAATGAAAGTGCGGAGGGCGATCTAGGAGGAATGAGGGGAAGGAGGAGAGAGCAAGAACGGAGGAGTGTTTCATTACAGAATGCATAGGAATTCTGCAAACGCAGCACTCCTAAATCAATACTGTGCACATGCGTAAGTGAATGAAACAAAGATAAATGAGAGACTCGAGAGCTTTTACATTTCTATTACTTTGGAATAACCTGGCCTTTGGCGAGGCCGGCCTATGCCATTTAGAAAGTTTATTATGGTCAGTATAAAGCTATCCTTCCACTGATACAACCCTATTTACCATGCGAGGCCCTTAGAAAGCCATTCCCTTCACTGATGAAGCCCTATTCACCAAGTGTTTGTTTCCTTCTTGTCTCTACTAAACCTGAGTGGAGGAGCTGGCCAACAACCGGAGCTGACAAGCCAGTGGGAAAGTCCAGATCTATTTAAGATTATTCAGAAATCAGTGTGATTTTGAATTAACAAAAATAAATGGCACAAAGGCAAATTGCTGTTTTCCCTCATATTTTACTCCAGTTAAAGCCTGGAAACAAAGAATTATCCAAGTTCTCTGTGAAACAAACCAACACCATTCCAACTATACTGTATAGTAAGTCCACATCAATCGAGGTATGAATGTTAAACATCACCTAAACGTGTACAACTCCCATTAGTTAATACAGATAGAATATAATAAAGCGATTGGTCGAAAAGTATAAGGTCATATGAACAAGACTGAACAACCAATGATAATTATAGTTCTAGCACTTTAAGGAGATGCATAATAAGAAGTGACCACCTTCTTATAGAAGACAACAACTTATTATTTTGTCAAGGCCACTTGGTCAGCATTATGCATGAGATTTGGGCATTTGCACATTCCAGGCTCACAGTTCTGTGAGAAACACACAAGATGTTACTTTTAGAGTTTAATGAGTTTTAGGCACTTAAAATGTAAATATGGGTCAAAGGTTAAGTGAGCATATAGGAAGGTTGCTTAGTATATGTATTTTTCCATTTCTTCCTCAGCACTATACATATTAATGTTCTTAATTTTTAATGTAAATGTAAATTGAATAGTATACAATCAGCAACTTCCCTGCAGAACCAAACATCCAGTAGTTTTCTCAGAGTGCTACTCGGTCCTATCAGCTTCAGATCTGCTGTCATGCAGCTTGAATACTGCTTCAGGGGCTTTTCCCACCCTTCTTCTGAAAAGCTTCTGGGTGGGGTGGGGTGGGGGGCGACATTACACACTCCACCATCAGCCGTCTCCTCAGCGGACCATAATCTGAGTTGATCGACAATCTCTCATTGCTTATGTATGACCGCGGAGCTGCGGAAAACCAGCTGACATCAGCTGAGGGGGATTGATGGCTAAATAAGAGCCCATTAGTTAGCGTGGGGACTGGACTGTGACGCTGCATATAGCCGAGCACCTGGCCGCTCCGTGTACCGCTGTAACGTTCCACACTCTGCCTGCACATAACGATATCACACAGAAAAATAAAGGTGCCGAAAATGGTTCTCTGTAGGTTCTTTTAAGGATTTCTGCATTAATTTGCTTAGAAACCTGCATTGTGTTTTTGTTTATCTGCCCTTGTATAGTCTCATTTGCAATTGCACAATATATACTACTAGTCCATACCCGGGAAAATGGAAAAATCAGCTTCGTCAGTCCCTGCCTATGCCAATGCTCAATGCCCAATGCCCATGTGCAGTTTCAGATTGATTGGCCAACCCATTGAGGAGCAAAATGGATGCAGACAGACAGACAGAAGGACAGAGTTTTCCTCATTTTATAGTAGGATAGAGGGGTTTGGTTATTTTCCACATTTATGCCATCACCCACCATCCAATAATTAAGAATTGAGAGCCTTTTAATATCCCAAAGAACCACATTCTTTGGGATATTAAAAGGTTCTTGAAAGGTTTTTTGTGGAACCAGAAATGGTTCTTCTATGGCATCACTCCCAAGAACCATTTTCAGTTCCAGTTCGCACCTTTATTTTTTCTGTGTGTAGGCTGCATCTACTGTATATGAGGGAAAAGACCTGTGTGTATCCATGTGTGCGCGTTTGTATGTGTATGCGCGTGCGTGTGTGTGTGTATGTGAGACAATATGCATGTATATGCGCACACATACTGTTGGATACACACGAGTTTGAACATACGCACACACACACACACACACACACACACACCAGCCTGGGACGTTTCCCATTCCACTCCAGCGAGCTGCATCTGCTGTTGCATCCTGGGACGGACAGAGTGAGACATCTTGTAGCGAGTGCAGCGTGGCGTGTTTCGTGGCAAACGGCGAACGTGATTAATGGCTTTATTACCGCGAGCCACATAAGACACATCGCCTACCGATGACAATAGAGATAGGAGGTGGGAGACAAGGGACCCACACACACACACACACACACACACACACACACACACACGCTCTCTCTCTCAATTCTCAGAGCATGACTAATGTCTGTCCTCATAGACTATGACACTGAGAGAAGCCAAAAAAGAGCTGGCACACTTCAGGTCTTATTCACAAGTCCCTCTCCACTCCTGGCGCCCCATCCTTCAACAGCACATCAAACCTGAATGATTCTACCTATAGCAGGCTGGCAGAGGGAGACAGGAGAGCCAGAAGGGGGCTTAGAGGCTGCACTTTATCAGAAACATAAGAGTCCCCCCCGCTCTCCTTTTGAACAAGGCCAAGGTAGCGAGGTATAAACACGCTGACACCAGCAACAACGAGAGGAGCGCTGTATTTTAAAACTACTGTCAACTTTTCAGCGCAGTAAAGCCGCCCCGCTGAACCTCTCAAATCTTCGTCTCCCCATCTTTAATTCCTTCCCTCTCTTTCTCTCTCTTATCGGCAACACACACACGCACACACACACACCAAAACACTCTTCTCTTGTCCTCTTGCCCAGAGAATCCAATCTATTTTCATACAGCAACACACACACACCCCTCCTCCCCTTCTCATATCCCCTCTCCTTCTCTCTCCCTCTCTCTCTCTCTCTCTCTCTATCCCATCTCATCTCTCCCTTATACCGCCTGGTATGTTTACCTGCATAATCAAATTGGCTGGAAAAGCGTAATGAAGAGACACAGCCATGCATCATTCATGGAGTCATCTCTTTCACTTGCCCTCTTCTCGTATCAGGCACCGTCCTAACTTTCCTTTCGCTGACCGCCTCTTTTCTCCCCTCTCTCTCTCTCTCTCCTCTCCCATTCCCACCTGACTCTCCCGTCTGCTGCTATTCTCGTCTGTTTTTTTACTGTATCTTTTTGTTTTTTTTGTAGCTGGTACCCCAGCCCAGCCAAGAGGCTCGGCCTTTCCAAACAGCAACCTGTGTGTGTGTGTGTGTGTGTGTGTGTGTGTGTGTGTCTGAGGCAGCAGGAGTGTCTGGTGTGTGTCGGGACCAGGGCAACACATCAAAGACCCCCAGAGACACACGGGTGCCAGGAGGAGGCGAGGGCACCCTTTCTTCTCCCAGACTCTTTCTTTACACAAAGCGCCTTCCAGATCAAACAATTCAATTACTAAAAACGGCGGAAGAAATAGCCTCAAGGATGTCAGTGTGTGTATGTTTGTGTGTGTGTGTGTGTGTGTGTGTGTGTAGTTGCTCCGGGGAGACAGGTTGATCGGGGGTGGGTTTCCCAAAGAATGTCGCAGCGCCAACAATGTCGTGAAGTAATACTTAAATATTTCACAAGGCTTTCCCGAAACCGCTCGCAACTCAACTAGTGCGTGAAATGTCACTTCAAATCCCACCTCGTTGTGAGACTCTTTGCGAGTGCTGCAGCTCTGCAGACAGAGGGCGCTGTCCAGTCTACATGAGAGAACTATGAAACATATACAGTAATATATACACTAATATTGTTTGAACAATACTAAGATTTCATGATTTAGCATCCGAGAAAGAGAGCATCCAAGAGAAAGTCTGCATCCTCTTAATAACAGGTATCAAATATTGCCTATTGTAGAAATTAAAGTATGTATATATATATATATATATAGATTTAAATATAGATTTATAGATTTACAATATAGATTTAAATAAATATGTAAGTGTTATAGCTAGACTTGAACCCACAACCTTTACCACTGAGAGGCAAAACATGTACTATTATACTATATAATCAGCAAATGAGAGAGAAATACATTTTTTTATATATACTGTATATACATATATATAGATATACATATACCAGGGTTGCTACAATGTTTTATAGCTGCCTTATAATAACATGGATATATTCAAAGTACAGTAGTGCCTATAACTATTATTTTAATATGTTTACATTGAAAACATATGCCACCAACGTGCGTCAGCGAGATAAAGAGCACTGTATTATTGAACACGTTATCAAATTGATGATTCTGCTATTGATATGTGATGCTTTCTGCTCAAACTGACAGTTCTTCTATTGAGCGGCGAGGTCTGTGTCGTTCCCAAGTTGCTCTTCGAGTATGTCATGACAGTTCCGCCGTACGATATCCTTTGGGAAGCCACGTGAAAGTAGTGCGTGAATGTTGCGAATGTTCCAGACACATTGTTTTTCAGGAAAGCAACCCCGGTTTGTGTGTGTGTGTGTGTGTGTGTGTGTGTGCTCCTGTGTGAGTCCGGAGGTCTCACAGGTCTATCTAGGGTACAGCGGTGTCATCGCTTGTCTTTGTGCCAATACTGTTAACACCTTGACACCACTGTCTCACCAGAGAGGAGAGGGAGAAGGTGGTGTGTGTGTGTGTGTGTGTGTGTGTGTGTGTGTGTGTGTGCGCGTGTGTGTGTGTGTGAAGGGGGGTTGAGTCAGAGAGAGAGAGAGAGAGAGCATCCTCGAGTCAGCCGACTGGATATGTGGAGAGTAAACTCCAGGCGTTTCCTGGCGGAGCTCGGAGCTGAGAATAGAGACTCGGAGACAGAGACGGAGATAGACGCTGACAGCTAGAGAGGTTCAAGATATGCTGACTCAGCACCGCCGTTCTCCGAGCGAGGCGACGCAGCTCCGCGAAGTCTACTCAATACACACGAAGATGGCTGACAGCTGCTGCTCCTGACGTCTCCTGTATACTGTCTATTCTATGCTTGACTCCCATCACACAAAGTCTCACTTGCATATAGGTGTTTTTTTTTGCATTCATTCATTTAACCAGTTAAATCCTTCAGTTACAGCTACACAAAATGGCATCTTCAAGATCTTCTACGGACCTGACTTTCTTCTATGGATGACTAAGTTCATCCATATCCTTGACCTAACTTGACTTGCCAGTAGCGCTTTTTTCAGTTCACAGAGCTCCACTGACAGGAACAGACATACCAGAACAGTCCTCTAGTCCTTTCATGTCGTGTTTTACAAAGGACACCACAGAACCGCTGTAGTCATTTGAATGGACAGAAATGTTGGGAGTCGCTGAAGCGTTCTGAAGACAGAAGAAGCAAAGGGGGGTCGGTTTGTTTCTGCACCGTGGGAAGTGGCAGAAACATAACTTGGTTCACAAGCGGGACAGGTCTTAACGAAGACAGATAGGAGGGCCAGATGTCTACTGCTGTCTCCCTCTCCCTCTCTCTCTCTCTCTCTCTCTCACAGCATTCTCAATAATGTAAAAGCTTCAGAAATAGTGTCCACTCATTAGGTCACTGTGGGCACACACACACACACGGACACAGACACACACACACACACGAGAACAAATGTGTCACCTTCCCAGTGGCTTTTACTCCCTTACACCAGTTCACATTTAACTCAGCAGTGAAATTCATTACAAGAAATTCATTACAAAACTGCCCCCCCGCCCCCCGCCTTAGTAAAAGAAAGACTCGTTTTATTTATTTAGCAAGACAAATTTGAGCTCCGCTGACTGGAGATTTCAATTAGATGCCGAGGGATTTCTCCGAAACTGCGGCTGAGACTGCTGATCGTGAGGTTTTCGAAAGATTCCTCTCTTTGATGCGATCAATTCGTTACGAAAACTTTCCGTTCCTCAGCAGGGAAGAGGACAATCCATGCGTTGATCAGTCAACACAAAGCTAATTAAAGTCAACCAGGAAAACAAAACAAATGAAAGGGGAAGCTAAAAAAAAGAAGAAAAGACACAACAGTAAACAGAACCGACTCATCTCATTATGATTCCACAAACGCCCCTGAATAATTTCATATCTGCACCCCCCCCCCTTCCTTCTCCTCCATCCTCCACCCCTCCGCATCATCCACTCTCCTTCCTCCTGCTCCTCCCCTCCTCCCCTCCCGCTAATTCTGTTTAGCTGTTTCCCAGCGGAGGGGAATTTTTAGAGAGGGATGTTACACAATGTCAGACCAGGCCAGTACCGGCAGTACGGGGGGGAGCAGCCGGTGCTGCCTGGGTTTGGGCCCATCCATGCGTTACTTGGGGTTATTTGCGGTAACAAGGACTACTGTTTCCATCCAAACTCACTGCAGTCTTGTTCTGGAAAGCTTAGTCAGTCAAACGCCAGCTCTTCAATCGCAACAAAAGGGAGCATCTGACCCTAAAGAATGGGCTTAATTGACCTCTCCGGCTCCCTTAAACACCACATGTAAACACGCCGTCGTTTAGCCAAGCCCAGGCTCGCAAATAACCGTCCCGAGAAGATAATTAACGGCTCATTTACAGTGTAGGTTAATAATGAAATAATTGGCAGTGTGCGAGGCGATGATAAGTTGGAAGGCGGCCAAATGTGCGATGCAATTAAAAGTGTAAGTTGTAACAATGCAGCTGAGTTCATATTCACTGAGGAAAGTGGGATTAAGATAATACATTTGAGTCATTTTATACTCCGAGTCGTTCGAGCCTATCCCTTTTGTGCATTTCGCGGGGAAATTAAAATGGTCTCATCTCACCGTGAGTACACTGTAGACACACAGTTGCACAAACACACACACACACACACACACACACACACACATAATTACCATCTCCACTGTAATTTTCCAATAATTGTGTCTGTGTTTGTGCTTTCTTCCACAAGGGAATATGGCATATTGTACTGTGCACAATGCTGTGCTATTTACTCTGATTTGCTTCTATTGCATTATCTTTTCAGGTGACATTTTTAAGCCTGGATTGGATTTGTTGCCTCACTGCCCTATTTGCATTTTGTTTTAAGTACATTCTCTATTGTTATCTTTTGTGTGCAGTGAATTAACAAAAATAAATTAAGCATTAACAGAGGACCAAATTGTTCTATAATGCCCGCCAGAACTATCTGCAGTGGCCTCACTAAGCCCTGTTTGGCCTGAATCAGCCATAAAAAAACCCCTGCTTGCCTGCGTCTTCTAATGCATATTTATTCACAGACATGATTTGCATTACATTTACTGTATTACAAAATGAATTCATGCAGAAACACCCAAATGATGAATTCACAAAGCAATAGTTTACAGTTTCTTGCCTGAATGCGTAGCATGCCTTTTAATGGTAAAGCACTGTAAGCTGCATTTATTTGAGAGTCAGGTCAGAAGTAGAGGGGATGAGCAGCACAAGTCATTAAGCGCTTAATTATCCACCAATTTGAATTAAGATTACTGCTAGAGATACGTTGGTTGTCACCCAATAGCAATGCAGACTGAAATCATTTGATAAGCATCCTTGCCTGAGTCAAGGCTCTTTGTGCTGTTGGCTTAATTTCAAAGTTTTACTGTGGAGATGCACCAAAGCTGACTCCCAGTTCAATCCCACTGTTTGTTTGATTGTACTGTTACCTCATGTTAACAATGTGAGCAACTTGGTTGATGGGTCGCTCTATTCTTATTGTGGGGGCAGTGAGAGTCTCAGGATTTGATCATGTTTTCTGCTGCTCTGCTATCGCACCTTTCAGAACGTTTTAACAAGTAAAACAGCTAATTGGCAATCGCTAATTAGCAATCGCTAAAATCTGCATTAATCTAAAATCAACAGAAAAAAATACTTCAGATGCAACTATTCTGCAAGCATCACGTTTGAGACCTTTATTCCTGTAGTCTTTCAAATAAAAGTTGTAGGGAAGTGGGAAGCTTTGAGTGGCTGGAATCACTTTCTGGTCCATTTTGCATTTGCCAGGTAGAACTATTGTTCATGAAACCAAATCACAGAGAAGCAAGGAAGCATGAAATCTGATTGGCTGTTGGCGGCAATGACTGTGAAAAGTTCAGCCAATTTTTCTCAGCCTACAAGCTGCGTGTGTGTCTTTGTGTGTGTGTGTGTGTGTGTGCGTGTGTGTGTGTGTGTCCAATCCTATCACAGGTAAACCTGAGAACCCCTGTGAACCACATACTGCTGCTGGAAAAAATCGTAGTGGAAACACTGGAGACAGAGAGAGAGAGACAGAGAGAGAGAGAGAGAGGGGGGGGGGGAGGCAATATCAAGTTGCCTCCAGGCAGACAGACAGGCAGACAGTAGGGTTTAGTGTTGATTGATCAGTTGTAACCCTGTAAATCTGCCAGTGAGAGCCTTTTACACAATTCACTGTGCTGTCACTGGCAAATTGTACATGTGACACACAAGCAGTCACACACTCACACACATGATCTTGATTGACTACATCCATTCCTTAACACCTAACCCCAACCAGAACCCCTATCTAATCTAAACCTAATTCTCATTTTAACCTTAACCCTAAAAAACCCAAACTAATAGCCCCTTGAAGGATTTTCCTCATCTTTCTATTGTCGTGAGGACATTTGGTCTTCACACACACACACACACACACACACAAGCTTGTGACCACGACTGAGATGTACTTTTGTGTTATCAGAGTTTATTCTTGCACTGACACCCTGAATAAATAAATAAACAGACCACTTCCTATGCAACTGATGAAATGGAACAAAAAGAAACCAAGCCCCTTAAATCAGCGACAATAATTTATCCGGGCGATTAGAGAGTGAGCTCATTAGCTGATAATCTCTCCCTCTCTCGCAGGCTGTTTCGGGCGAGCCACTTTGTAACTTTACCTCAGCTGGTGTTGCGTGCCAGCTGATCCCCCGGTTTCCAACCTCTCCGCTGTGAGATTATCCCCGATTGAGTCAATTGAACACATAAAGCACAGTGCGCTATATATGGCTGAGTGCTTCGTAATCATTTGATGTCCTTTTAAACGAGCGAGAACGTTTCATTTTTGTCGGCGGGAGCGGGCTTTCAAAGCCAAAGCAAACGAAGCGAGCTGTCATTCAGTTTCATGTCCAGAAGAACAATGTTCTGCTGATTCTAGGGTGGAGGAATTGCTTAATTGGGCCTACAGATTAATGTGGGTTGGTAGTAATGTAGGTTTCAAATAAAATTCTGTCAACTAAAGGGCTGTTTCCCTCTGAGTAGCCTGTATTTGCAAAACTCATGATCTCACTGCAGCGGAGCAAGAGATTTGCAGTTGTCTGTAGGGGAAAAATCTCTCTCTCTCTCCCTCCCTTTGTCTGCTGTCTTCCATTCCTTTTCTCTCTTTCTCCCATTTCTCTGTCTGTTTCTTTCACACCCCCCACCCCCAGAACTCCATCTATTTTTCTCTCCACTTCCCTCTGAATTGCTGAAGCAGGCGGTGGACACTGATGCAATCACACAGCAACAACAGCAGAGCATGCTTCCTGATACTTGCATCAGATTCCATATGCATCATGATATAGAAAAGCACTGAAAGGCAGAGTTAGGTATAGGGAAACAAAGGAACAAGCACGTAATTCAGGATAAGCTGCAGCCAGATCTGGCCTAAAGTTGTTTATATTCTTGTTTAGATTGTGCAGTCACTAATAAGGAAGATTTAGAAGATTTTGGTATAGGGCGTAGCTTTTTTCTAAGTATCTTGGTGGTAATATTTTAATTGACCCTGTCAAATAGCATAATGTAAACATGCTGTGAAACTTGCTGTGAACTCATTTTCAATCATTTCCCAACTGCTGCCATACCAAGTGAGTTAAAGCTAAAGTTGACCAATCAACACAGTTAATACTAGCCAGAGGTGTGACCAAGTCATCTTTGCTCGAGTCCCAAGTCAGTCTCAAGTCTTGAGGCACAAGTCTCAAGTCAAGTCCCAAGTCTAAATGTATATAGATTACCAAGTCACGTCAAGTCAAGTCCATGTCATTAATGTCAATCCATGTCATTAATGTCCTGTCCTGTCTAAATGTAGAACAGCAAGTCAAGTCAGAACAAATCAAGAGTCCAGTATCAATTTAATATCTTAAAGAAGACTAAATATCTTGGACTTTTCAATGCAATATGGTTTTAATAGGATAAAAACTTGGTAAGAGCATCATGCGTTTGATTTCTATAATCAGTTTCAACTTCAATAAATTCAATAATTTTATTGTACATCCATACAAATATATACATATATTTGTACGTCCATACAAATTCAGAAAACAGAATTTAAATTCAGTCGTCTGCTGGAACAAATCTCATCCCTTTCAATCTAAGTCACACAACCACAAGATCCTTTGTCAAGACTTTAGAAACTTTGTCAAGTCATCATCAGTCAGTCAAGTCCCAAGTCACCAGAACCCAAGTCAAGTCTCAAGTTTTCTCTTCATGCATCAAGTCAAGTCTCAAGTGATTAAAATTGTGACTTGAGTCTGACTTGAGTTCAAGTCATGTGACTCAAGTCCCCATCTCTGATACTAGCTTCTGGTCACAGCTAAAACATAGTAGTGAGATATAGATTTGCCTCCAGCTCATAGATTCATATTCAAACCTGTATATACTGTAGGTGAACCCAATCTGAACATCTATTTTTCATTTTTGTTTGCTAGTCATGATGTTCGCCATGTCGCCTTTTTACTTATTCATCTGTCTCCGCTGTCCAGAGACTGTAAACTGTGATAACACTGCAATGTTAAAAGACACAAAGAGAAACTAGTGGCACCGCTAACTGTCCTCTGTAATTTCCCAGCTGGCCAGTGTGCATCTATTCAAGTCACTCATATGCCTAATCCACAGAGAGCAACGGTAAGCTTTTTTTATGTACTTTTATAATTTGTATTCATTTATCTCCTTGGCTTACTCACTGTTCTCTCCTACAGGTGGTAAAATATTGCAAAAAAAAAAAAAATCATGCACGGAGTGTGTTGAGAGTAAACACAGCAGATAATCAGTATCATCCTTAGTCAGCCTCTGCCCACCACAGCCACTCACACGGTTGTATTATAGTTGCATAAACGCTCCAGGTGTAAGCGGATCCCCGTACACTGCAGTGGACATTATCCCTGGGTGATAACTACACACACACACACACACACACACACACACATACATACACACACACACACACACCCTGGGAGAAGGGAACAAAGGAAAGTAGCCAACTGGGTAGTGAAGAAGGTCAATGGACATCCTATCTAAATAATGACTTTTAATGAGGCACTGCTGTGCTAATTACTGTGGGCTCAGACTGGGTGATGAGGTAATTGTGCCCCGAGGAAGAACATGAAGAAGTGTTTGTTCCTGTGTACGCCGTGTGTGTGTGTGTGTGTGTGTGTATGGCTGGTTTCTACCAGCACACTGGATGAACAACAGCTGGGAAGACAGATCCCCAAGAGGAGAGTCAACTGCAAATGGAGGCAGCCAGCTCTCTTCTCTTTCTTGAAGAGAAGTTTGAATTCTTGTGATTTCAATCACTTGCCATTTTCAACCACTTGCACTGAGTGCTGTATTTTACTGTGCAATTCTCAAGCAGGCATGAACAGTCAGCGGCAGAAGTACGGCAGTAGTTGTAGAAAATTTGTGCTGTAAACTCTGTACTGTATAGACTAAAAGTACATTTCTGATCAAAAGACAAATATGAGGCAAAAGTGCACGCTGTCAGCTACTGATTCCAGCCGCTTACACCTCAGAACATATTAGAGAGATAGCAGCCAACTTCATTTGAGCCTAAGTATTAGAAAAACATAAATGGAATTAGATTCAATTCATCTAGAATCAATAGTTGTCACATACACACAGTAGCATCTTTTGATGCTAAACATAAATGCTAATTCATAAGTATGCAGCAAAAATAAACAACTCCACATAATTGTCCCAGTATTTTCACCACAGACAGGCAGTTTTTGGCTTTCACGTCTTTACAAATTTCATACCCTTCCCATGGTGCGAAGCATCCAAACGCTGGGCACATTTTGGCAGTCAAACCTAATCTAAATTGCTTATAAATTCACAACAGAGTCACAGTTTTCCTCATTCATGCATCCAGAGTGTCACTATCTTGGAGGACTCAGAGCCCGCGGACCGGCTGAGGAGGAGGTGTGGAGGCCTGTTCAGACATCTACAACCAAATGGTACATTTGCAAGCGAGCTATAGCTACCGCATGGTTATTCATGTGTGATTCATAAGAATTTAAATTTGATCCAAGAAACGTCTTTAATCTTCCTGTCATATCGGCCACCCGGAGCCGTCTTCCTGTCATATCGGCCACCCGGAGCCGTTCAATCTCATATTCTCTCATATTGTTCACTGCTTTCTCACGTCAAGCTGTATTTACGAACATAACCATCCAGACTGTGCATGTTACACATTGAGGGACGGGCCGGGAGCGCAGAGCGATGGGACTGATATGGTTTCTGAACATCCTCCATTTATGTAAGTGCGCGTTCTCTCATATTACGAAATGTCAACATATGGCCTAATGTGCCCAATCATTACATAATGATATTTACACAAGCCCTGGGCAGCCATCGCCTTATATATATCAGTCATATATTTCAAGTACTTTGGCTGTATTCTAACTCCACTTCAACTAAATGGAATACTTTTAAAAACATACATATTAAGAACACACACTGATGTACAAACATATTAAAAACTACAACATTTACAAAGTCACAAATGAACTCAAAGTCATCCTGCATTACACAACAGTCACTGCTGAAGGTGATATTAATACACTACGGACTTGCTATTGTTTGATCAGGAGGGCGTTCCGCTTTGACTTACACATTGTTGTTGTGTGGCTAATAATAGCACCGCGCCTAACCTTACCCTCCCACTTTGTTTTCCAGTCACATTATCTTTGATTTACACCTGCTTATCTCTATGGGCAGGAAGTCTCCCATTGATAACGTGTCTGGCCCAGTAGACCCTAATAAATATTTTTGGACCCTCTTTGTCCCTCTAGCTGTTGTTTCCTTATCTGGACCTCCTGACTCTTCCATCTGGTCAACAGCTGATCGTTATCGGAGCAATCACCTTCACGCCGGCTTAGCTTTGACGCCGCGTGTGTGTAGGTGTGTTTTAAAAACAGAGGGACAGAGAGAGAGAGAGAGAGAGAGAGAGAGAGAGAGAGAGAGAGAGAGAGATAGTCTATGTGTGTATGTGTGTCTTTGTGTGTGCATGAGGGATGTAGTGGTGTGTAAACAAACCTAAACTCATTTTATCATCTTTTAATTTGTGGCAAAGGTTTTATCACCTCTTAGGCAGAAATAACAGAAATCCTTATGAGACAAATTCATAGTAAACATCATAGCAAGTAGAATCAAAAGGATGCCAGTTATATGAAGATTGGGCCTTTTTGAGGAAAAAAGCATAAATTAATGCTTATCTGAAAATATAGTTGATTTTTGGGTACCACTAGATCAGTGATGTACTTGCCTGTGTGTGTGTGTGTGTGTGTGAGACAGCGAGAGTGAGACAGAAAGAGGAAGAAAAAAAAGAAGGAGAGAGAGAGCCAAACGGTGGCTAATTTGACCTTTGGTGTCATCATGCCCACCCGGCGTGTTGGAATGTGCGGAGCCTTGGCTTCACCTCCTCCATTCTTTCCACGCCGCTCCTGCATCATCCGCACCAAGGTCGCTGCAGCTCACCAAGCAGCTTGACTCCAGCAGCCTGTGCAGCTATCATCCATGAGACATGCGGCCCCACGCTCCGCTGCACCGGCACTCCTCCACCTATCAGCCCTTCTCCTTGGTGCCACAGCGCATTACAGCAGTACGTACAGAGTAAAAACCCACTGCTCAGAAAAATGCTTAATTCGGATATGCTGGTTTGAGCTTAGCGAGAGCCGACAAGCACACTCATGAAAAAGGTTTCTACACATACCAGAGAGGGGTTCTTTTTGGTTTATATCATCCTTTTGAGAATGCATGAAATCTTCTAAAGCAGCTGCAGTGAAAAACTTTACTCTGACTTGCCTGCTTTTATGTTATATATGCAGGCATTATGGTGGAGACCCAGCAGTGGGAGTTTCAAACGACATTCAAGTGAGATGAACACATTTAAAACCGCCGCACCACCAGACTGTTCAACTTATTTTGGTCTGTTGGGGTTACAAACTACCAAAGTCAAAGCCACTACAGAACCATTTGATTCTACATAAAACCACTATAGGTGCGATGAATGTGAAACCACTAATGGTCCTTCAAATGCAAACTAAAAACCTTGCCGAGATTCAAGCAGCACTCAACGTAGTGGCGGTTCTATAAAACACCACTTAGCCTGCAAAAAGACTCTGAAGAACAGTCTTTTTTTTAGAGAGTTAGAAAAATATAGTGTATTAAAGAGCTTTTAGGGTTGACATGCCTGGCAAAAGTGTGATGACACTGTCCTTGTTTGGTTGATGATGTAATCTTTTTTTGAGTCTCTTTACACTTTGAGCAAAATTTCAAGGAGTATTTGAATTCCCTCCATGGAAAATCAGTGGCAGGCAACTCTAAAATCAGATTGCTAGTAGATAATATGAAACTTGAATAAACCCTGGATAGTAAATGATGAGTGACTTTGAACTTTGATTGGACATGAACTGACCAGAACAGTCTCAATGTTTGTGATTGGTGTAACATTTATATGTGAGAATAAAGAAAGAAAGAAAGAAACAAACAAACATACTTTAAAATGCATGTGATTTGGAGAAGTTCCAAATTCTGCTCTTCTGTTCTTTGATGTGGATTGGGATTATAACATGGCAGGGAAACCATACCAAACTCAACTTTACTTGCTTATGAGGTTCATGCTTTAAAAAAAAATCAAACTTGCCACATAGTCATGATGAGAAGTGATGGTGTCATGGCATCTCCTTCTAGAATTGAGAAATCTGTTCAGCTTTGTCACTCCCCCCTCATGAGCCGACTGTAATCCAATTAGCCTTGTTAACATTCAAATTATTCACCAATCGATTGGCCATAAAAGTCCGGCAACTAATCAGAAGAGCAGAAATCAACAAAAAAAAAATTAAACAAAGCAAAGCATCTCTCTCATGATGCTGAATAACCTTTAAAAATCACATTAAATACAGGGAGAACCAGTTTCTTTGAAGCAACGTCAAACTTGCATTTTACTGTACATAGCAAATAACTTCAAAGGGAAGACTGAAGTTTCTTAATGCCAAACCACCTGCAGACACACCCGATCCTGTGTGATCTTGAAAGGACTTCAGACATTTTACGTCTTTAGCCGGCAAGCGAGGCAGGATAGAGGCTTATTATGGCTGATATCGGGGCGAGCGAAGGACAATGCCAAGTGTTTTATCTCGGATTCTTTCCGCTTAGTGGAAGTTACACAGCTGGATTAGAGATGAGAGGAGAAGAGGGACAGAATGGGGGAGAAAGGGAGGAGGTGCAGTGATGGAGAAGGTGAGAGGGAAGATGGAGAGAGAAAGAGAGAGAGTGGAGACAGAAATGAAAGAAACAGTTATATACACTACCAGTCAAAAGTTTGGACATATACATTTTTCTTTATTTTTGCTATTTTCCACATTTTAGAATAATAGTAAAGACATCAAAACTATGAAATATCACAAATGAAATTATGCAGTGACCAAAAAAGTGTTAAACAAATCAAAACTATCTTATATTTGTATAAGATAAATATAAGATAGTTTTATACTATTTATATTTGTCTAAAAGACAAATCTCAAGCATTTAAGCATAAGCCTTTAGATCCAAATGGCTTTAAGATAATGAAAAACATAGTACATTCAATCAGGTGTGTCCAAACATTTGACTGGTAGTGTAAGCCCAGGAAGCAACAGATACACACACACACACATACACACACAATCAAACAGTGGCAGGGCTTCACATGGCAGGTAGCTGGCCAATGTACTTAGCTTTTTGGGACAAAGGTGGACAGAAGTGCTAGAGCAAGAGTGAATGTTAAAATGTAGATTGGTGGTGGGGCGAGGGGTTGACAATATGCCAGAGTTGACAATTGCATTGTGTGTTTGACAAGTGTGGAGATGTCATGTACTTACTGTAAGATTGATATATGGTATCATGTTGGGAAAAAACAGAAACAAGCACAGGAGTGCTGGCCATCAATCTTCCTGTCACAGTCTGTATGAGTGTATGAGTGTGTGTGTGTGTGTGTGTGTGTGTGTGTGTGTGTGTGTGTAAGGGGGGGCGGGGAAGCTGAATGTCTTCACCTTCACTGTAGGTTTGTAAAAATGTGTGAATAGACGTTTATTTGGTCATGTCCTTTGCTCTCCCTATCTCTCTCTCTCTCTCTCTCTCTGTCTGTCTCTATCTATTAACAGGCATGTCACACATAAGTGGCTCCTTTCATGTCTGTATAATGTGAAGGTAATTCAGTCCCTGTCAGCGAAGGAGAGCGTATATATTCTGACTTTGATCTGGAACTCTTTTGTTGCGACATTATGAGAGGAGCTTGAGCGAGGAATCCACTCCTGCATAACGGGGGTCAAGGGGTCGCAGAATTGTTCTGCTGTTGTGGGTCGCTAATGCCAATAGTGCTCATTAGTTAAGCCTCGTCGGGGTCAGGGGGCTGGGAAAACACACATGCGCACGCACACACACGCCCACACACGCCCACACACACGCTTAGTGTGGGGAAGCAATCAATGGAGGAAAAACACAGTCACGGTTCAACAGCAAGGTCAGAGCAGCCCACTTTCACAAGTGCTACTGCAGCAGAAATTGGGAGGAAAAAAGCTGTTCTTGTCAAACGATCGTTCCATTTGTTTCACGCCTATGAGACCATGAATAAAAGAAATTTCTGTCTCTCTCTCAAATTATACGTGATCAATTTCTGAATCTATTCCTCTCTCTCTTTTCCATTTCTCACTCTGAGGCGCTGTTATTATTAACACTAAATAGCAGGCAGGAAAAACAGCTGAACAAGAGTTCATGCAGCTGAATGGTTGTCTGGCTTCATGATACCCCAAGATGAAACATCTTCCTCTACACAAGGTGTTGTATGGAGAGAAGCCCGCTCTTTGTCGGTGTGTGTGTGTGTGTGTGTGTGTGTGTGTGTGTTTGGGTTTGAGGACAGTCCTGGAGGCACTGATGTTCTCAGGAAGCTGTGTGACGCGGTGGAGATGAGACAGAGGCCTGGAGAAGTTTAGTGTGTCTTGGACGGTGTGCTGCCCCGGGGCGCAGCAGCACCTCACCAATTAGGACAGCAGCAACACAGACACGCTGCCATGCGCTCTGCCTCCAACACAACTGTAACTTCCTATTCTTGTACAAAAGGTGGACTGTCCCAGAATCATTTGGGAGTTTATAGTCTCTAAATTTTCTTTGACATAAGGTGTTTTTTTTTATTTCATGGCTAGTTTTGAGTTTTATTTGTAACTGCACCATTAATGCCAATCAGAAAAACTGCAATACATGTGTAGTTCAACATGATTTATTACCTTAGTCAAGGTTGTTTTTAATGTATTCTTGAAAACAATGGGAGCATATACCAGAAAAACCTGCAGTAACAGACAGTTGAAGCTTCAGACTGTGGCCAGTACAATGTGGGTTTAGACATGGGCATTAATGGTGATAGGAAAAAAAGTAAAATTACATCGGTGTTATCTTTAAGTAATGCACCTTAGGATGCAGATGATCAATCAGAATGGCTTTGTACTTAATATGCTGGAAAATAGCCCTCCGTCTCTCAAACTCTTTTGTATCCCTCATTTACTCATGAGCTTCCTTTAAAGGAAAGTGACATTGGGAGAGTTAGCGGATATGAACAAGCTTCACCATGCCTATATATTCCATAACAGCCTGGGCAGTGCACCAATTTTGCAAGAAATGCACAGTACATCGCCTATAGCTGGTTTATAACAGCGTTAAAGTGTTTTACTGTGGATTTTTCTTTTAAGGCAAGAGCAAGCCATGTGTGTGTGTGTTTGTCTGTGTGTCTCTACGGCTGGGTGTATGTGTGTGTGTGTGAGAGAGGCAGAGCATGAGACAGACAGAGTTTTCTCTTAATGAGCGAGCCAGAGGGTTGCTGAGGGTTGACTCTAACACATTCCCTCTGATCAGGTCTGATCAGAGCGGAGCAGAGTGAGCAACGAAGGCATCAGTGAGTAACGCAGGAATGACGGGGGCCAAGCTCATTTCAGTTCACTTCAGTGCGGGAATAATGAGCTGAAACCCCAACAGTCATGTGTTTATCATGCCGCCTCCTTGACATTATAGAGTCAAGGACTAATGTGTATTAATCTTTTTTTTTTTACAGTCTATGGTATTAACCCTCTAAGAATAGGAGTGTAACTGGTATTGGACAGCTGGTCAGGACACCTGGATGCATATACTCATGGTCATTGTATGTAACGCTATTCCATTTCATTCTGAGATACTTCATGCATGTGGGCCAAGTCATCAGTTGTCCTTGTGGTGTGATTGCCCATGGTTTGAAAATAAAGGCTTGCCTGACACTAGGAGCTGCAGCTAGCTGTCAAACTAACAGTCATTTGGATGCTTTCCCCTCACTAGATGGATGTAAGGATGGGATGAGAGGGAGAGAGAGAGAGAGAGAGAGAGAGAGAGAGAGAGAGAGAGAGAGAGAGAGAGAGAGACTTAAGACTAGAAAAATAAGATTCAAAAAATGTGATGAAGAACAATTAGATGGAGAAAGAGAGATAAAGAAGAAGAAAGAGTGGATGGGGGAGAAATAGAAAGACAGGAGCGAGAGCAAAGTGTGTGTGTGTGTGTTAGATGGGGAAGCGCGGCCAATGAGCACAAGAGTGAGATTTAAAACTGAAGAAAACTAAAAGGAGAGTCAATGAGAACGATAATAAGACAGCAGACAGGCAATCCGATCAATCGCCCTCAGAACACTTTCCCGTACTACCAGACAGGTCCATCTCAAATAATAATCAAATAAAACAAATAAAAACACAATAAGATATCAACAACAGCCCTCGTCTTCTTCTCTGCTGCTATGTGTGTTTCACCCAGGCTGCTCTTGTCACATTGGACCAGGCTGAGCTGAGCAGGGTCTTTCATTGACTTGAACAGGCGCTCAGCGGGTATTGACTTGATGTTCAGTTAGCAGGCTTCTGGCTCGCCTTCGATATGGATGGATGTCTTTATCGACGCACCTGACACACACACATGAAGCACCCTAACACACAAACACACGCGCACCATGCCCTGAAACTCTCTCTCTCACATACACACACACCTGTCAGGTTCCAGACGGATGGTGATAGATAGTGTCTGTCTGTCAGGTCTTCTCTCTATAGTGTCGGTCTAATGAGGCGACACACTGTCGTGACTGACACAACCAGATCGGCGGGGTCAAAGAGAAGTTCATGAATTACTAACCCACATCCATAAATAACCGCAAGGCATTGGGGCAGACCCATAGAGAGAGAGAGAGAGATAGACGCAGATGTGCTCAATATCATATTTTCCATTAGAGAGCCAGGAGTGACTTTCCATTCAATTTGATTCAACCTTTTCTCATCCGGGTAGGTCAACTGAGAGTGCCTTCAGATTTATATTGACTGGGGAAAATGTCTCGTGAATGGCTTTTTAATGAAGCGGCATTCCAAAACAAGTCAAAGACATTTGGGCCGCCTTCTCTTTCCGTGAAATAATAAACTGATCAGGGGGCTCCAGGTGAAAGCTGTGATCTCTTAGATTAGATTTTGCCTATTAAATTCACGAGTCATTAAGGGGAGATGGAGAGAGAGGGAGAGAGAGAGAGAGAGAGAGAGAGAGAGAGAGAGAGAGAGAGAGAGAGAGAGAGAGAGAGAGAGATTGTATCCTTAGTCTATACCCTGCTATCTATAACCAGGCTAAGAACATACAGAATACACAGTATGTGCATCTGTCTGGGATAACCCACATCTGGGATGATGTATAATATATAAAATATATTATGTATAAACTTCACAAATACAAATACAAATACACACAAGCCCATGCACACTTTGCCTGGAGAATATCTGCTGCACTCCCCATTGTTTTAATAATTCATATCAGGCAATGAGAGCTGGGAACAGCCGCTGGCAGCTGGCAGCCTCGGCCCTTCAGAAAAGAGTGAGAGACAAGAGTCATCCCTCCATCTCCTGGTTTTAACACCTTCCACCTACCACCACGCCGCCGGTCCCACAGCACACAGCTGTCCCATGGGGCAAGAGGAACACGGCCTGAGATGCACACCGGGGGAAACAATGACAGCGAGAAACAGAGAGTATATTACTTTCTAAACTTCTCTAGTTTAGTTTTAGTTTTTCTTGCATCAGAACTTCACTGCAAACCTCAGCAAGTGTTCTGTCAGCTTCTATGCAAAACCTTATAAGCAAAATTTATCTGCACAAATTTTCCCTCTGAGACGTGTTATTTTATTTCCATTTTTTAAATATTCTGCCCGTGGAATCCAGCGGCCGCCCGCTAATAAACCACCATTCACTTACCTGACTTCATTTGACTTGCTAATTAAACTTTGCTGTTATCAGGAATTTAATTAAACACACCGTGCGTTGGAAGTAAGCACAACACGCTTCTGTGCGTAGTAGAATATGTAAATGCAGTTGGTTGGGTTGCAAAGTGCCCCTGTGTGTGTCCGTGTGTGTGTGTGTGTGTATGTGTGTGTGCTTGCGCGTGTGCGTGTCACACACCTGATTCGTCCTGCTGCAGTGCTGCCTGAGTGTTGCAGATAAGCGTGAGTGGCAGAGTCGTCATACACTGCACTGCACCACTCAGTGACTACTTGCTGTGACAGTACACCGGGTCAAAGTCAGGCACACACGCGACACACGTACACATTTCAGTCTAAGAGACAATGCCAGGCAAACACACACAGAATCCACTGTCTTGTCTGGGAAGAGCTGAAATCACACAAGAACCCAAAGGAGGGCAAGGCAAGCATCACCTTCACGGTGTTACAGTGACTCAATCAGTGTCACAGCTAAATGTCACTTGTGCTATATCTGTCTTGCTACAGGATGATCTACCTCCATGAGGGCGGGGGGGGGGGGGGGGGGGGTAGGCTAGTTAGAGAGGCAGGCTTGTGACTGGAAGGTTACGGGTTCGAATTCCAGTACAAGCTGGTAAAAACGCAGGTGGCGGAAGTGAATGAGCAATGTCTCTTCCTCAACAACTACCATCAAGTTTTCCTTGAGTAAGGCATGTAACCCCCAGCTGTAGCGTTGGGTCGATTCATGAATCAATCATTCATTTAAACGATTCTTTAAAGTGAACAAATCAAATTAGTTTGCCAATGGAAATGAATTGCAATTTCAAAGTGGTTCAGTGTCAGTGGCTGGACTGCACTCCATAATCAATCTGCCTACCTTGGCAATGATTTGACAAACTTCATGCGTTCATTCATTAATTTACTGACACCCAAACAGCATACTACTTCATGGCACAAGCAGGATACTGTACAATTTGTTCAGTTTGTTCAGCAGTTCAGTTGCTACTCTATAGGTTACGGTTAGTTGCTGAATTGACATCTTTCGTTCTGACTGAACAAACCGTTTTGTCGCTGTATTGGAAAAAGCCGAGCTGTTGGCTGCGAAACTGTCCTTTTTACAAAGGTGAATCAAACGAACCGGTCCTGAATCAATTCACTCAGTGCAGGACTCGTTGTAATGGGCAGCTCCCAAGTGTGAATATGTGAGGCAGGGTGTTGCTGGAAAAAGAGCATATGTGCTCAGTTGTCTTTCCCTGGGTAAATAAAGGTGAACAGAAAGTTCATGTTGTTTCGATTCCGAAAAATAAATTAAGCACGGACTGAGTAAACATCCTTTAAACAATTCCTGTCACACTTCCAATGTCTGCTATGTCTAACCTCTCCAGGAGAGGTTATCCAGAACAAATTCAAATTGCTTTCACCAGTTGAGTGCTAACGGTTTTAGAGATGACCTGTGGGTCAACACCGCCCATCAACAGTCCAATCTCTTCCTCTGTTTATGGTCAGATAAGCTCCTGCTGGCTTCGAACAGGAAAAGTTAACTAGCAGTCGTGGCTCTTTGTTACTTTACTCAGCGCTGAACCAGAAAGTGGTGTTGCAGGTGGGAGGTGAGCACTGGTCAGTTAGATGTAAAGAAAAAATATAATGTGCACTAACAGTCAAAAGTTTGGACACATCACATTTTTCTTTATTTTACTATTTTCCACATTTTAGAATAACAGTAAAGAAAACTATGAAATAACACAAATGGAATTATGCAGTGACCAAAAAAGTATTAAACAAAAGTGTTCTTTAAAGTAGCCGCCATTTGCCTTGATGGAAAGACAAAGGCCTTGGAATGAAATTCATACATAGGCATCAACTTCACTATTTATATTATATTGTCTAAGAAACAAATTTCAAACATTTAAGCATAAGCCTTTAGACCAAAATGGCTTTAAGATAACGAAAAACATAATACATTCAGTCAGGTGTGTCCAAACTTTTGACTGATAGTGTATGTATGTACAGATTATGAATTAGAAATAGCTTCACAACTAAGCTAAAATGTGTCAAGGTATTCAGGTTGGGCTATACTCACTCTAACCAGTAGAGGAGGATGTTGTCCCACACTGGAAATGAACCCAGAATGAAGTCGTACTGCTCTAATCATCCCATCTTCTTATAAATTGTTTCAAACTTACATAGTTCACACATATATATGAGACATATAAAAATGAAGACTTTCCTCCTCTGCCCTTACTCTGTGTTTCCGCAGCCCTCCACTGCGTTTTCCCATTTTGTTCAAAGTTACTCCCTACTTTCATTGTAGCAACCCTGACAGTTAGCCTGAGGTCATAGTCGCCTTTGAATATATTCTCTCCCCTCGCCCCCTTGTCAGCCTCCCAAGCCCTGGATGGTTAGGCCAGGACTGTTAATGTGGGACCCTGGGGCAGCCACTGGAAGTCACTGCAAAGTCATAACTCTGAGTCAGCGCTCAGCACTGTGTAGAGACCATTACACAGACTGATGCACGCTGTGGCTCTATACAGTAGGCGCCAATGTTAATCTTCAGATCATCTAACTTCTACTATTTGATTCATGCCATGATCCAAAAGCTATGTTCGTTGCAGGCCATAATGCATACATTAGTCCATTGTTCATTTTCAACCTTTTCACCACCAAATACCTCAATATTTAAGGAGTTTTACCTGTATGTGAAATATAAACGCTGCAAAAATGAAACAGATCGAAAACATCCTTTCATTCTGTACATGGCATCAAGAGGGGCTTATGTAGATGATCTATAAAAACACCATAAAAAACAACAACAACAACAAAAAACACACTTTCTATTCACCCGGTGCATTTCTGCTCGATCTCATTAATGATAATGAAGGTGACCCTGCTGAAAAAGTCAATTCTGGTCCAATTATGTTGATTCTCTCTCTGCCTCCACTTAAAAGATTTAAATTAGATTTATAAAGAAAAAAAATCTGCATTGTCAGTGTGTTGTAAGTGCATTTTCGGTGTGTGTATGTGTGTGTGTGTGTGTGTGTGTGTGTGTGTGTGCATGTCTTTAAAGTGGTAAATGGGGTCAGTGAGTTGGGACAGGTGTTGGCAGGCCAGCAGAGGGATCATGGGTGTCCCTGCTATGGCACACGTGGACTTTGGCAGTCTTGCATATCTCCTCTGAAAAAGAGAAGGAGAGAGGGGAAGAGGAGGAGAAAGACGAGGAGGAGGAGGAGGAGGAGGAGGGGTGTGAGCAGGAGAACAGAGCACGAGCGGAGAATGATGGTGGGAGGGATAGAGGGGAAATGACAGGAATGGGAGCCTCAGTATGAAATACCCTCAAAATGAAGTCGCTTGGAAACCCAAATAGAAAATCATGCCAACATGCATCTTAAGGGAAGAAGAAACTCCTTTACATACAGATGACCCTGATCTGCTGGAAAGAGTTGGAGGAGAGTTGGAGGAGAGATGGAGGGAGGGAGGGACAGTTGGGATGACGGGCTGTTCAGATCTATTCTTGTCCTGACTCCGCCTTCCCTCATCGTACCCCCTTCTCTCTGAAAATGGACCCCAGGCCTGCCCTTCAGAGAGGGAGAGTGTGTGTGTGTGTGTCTGTGTGTGTGTGTGTGTGTGTGTGTGTCTGTGTGTGTGTGGGGGGGGGGGCTTGGTGTGAGAGGGCGGTCATGCTGGGTTTCAGTAACCTGGGGTCATTGTGGACAGCCTAAGACATGGCAGACACGCGGGTGGCAGGCGGATCAGACACTGTATCTCTATTCTTAAGCCAATGACAATCATCTGCCCACAGCGGAAGAACAATGTATTAAACGCTTCAATCTGAAAAGCCAGCAGTCTTCCTAAATGATCTTATTCACCATGACAAAGTTTGAGCGTGGGCCATAAATGAAAAAAGGGCTGATGAGTAACACTAGCCAAGAGAAGCACAGATGCCAACGATAAGACTAGCAGATAATTAAACTCGTGTCCAGACGCATGCAATCTGTAGCCTCTCATCCAAATCTCACTCTCAGAGGAGAATTCAGAGCGAACACATACATACAAACACACATGCACACACAAACACACAAAAACAAGACATAACGACAGGTATTTGCCACAGCGTACTTCCAAACTGGCTCTCACTTGTCTTTGTAAAAAAAACCCGAATCATCTCACAAATCAGTCACCATAAAAAAAATAAAACTATCAGTTATCAAAATTGATGTCTTCAATAACACACTCTACTCTGCATGATCAGAGTATTACAAGATTCCATCATCCAATCTCACTCTATGGGCTGTTTTCTAATAAAAAAGTGTACTTAGATGGAGTTTCTGTCAGCCCATTTGCAGAAGCAATCAACCCGAGCCTCTCTAAAAAAAAACACAATTACCCATAAAGGCACCCTATAAAGGCTGACCCTGGAAATAAGACCGGGAGGGGCACAAGTGGGCACACATGCAGACAAGAGCCACACACACATACACACACACCTAGGCACAATGCACAGTGGGTGCTGATATTGGTCTGCTTAATCTTAGCCCCTTTCCAGCCCACCCTCACCCAGCACCGCCACCCTGTCCACCCCCTCCTTCCATGACTGATGAGATCCCCAGCCACACACACACGCACACGCGCACACACACACACACACACACACACACTCAAAGTCGTGCTCAGAATAGGCTAATCTCTTATGTGTGACAGCGCAGTGACTAATATATCCATAGGACATTTCTGCTTTGCCTTGCACTCTCACACATATCTTAATATCTGTAACGATGCCATTTGTTTCACTGCCTTTTGGGGGTTTACCACAATGTAATATCTACAGCTGTAATTTCTTAATACAAGGGGGGAAACGTAATTGATCAAAAAAGAAAAAAAGACAGCTGAAAAGGGGGTAAAGAGGAAAGTAAGTGGCCAACAAAGAGGGAAGCCCTGCTGCACACAGAGGCCTCAGCATGTAAGCTTTTCCAATGGCTCCCTCTTTTGGCGAGAAGTAGGAGTTGAAACTCTAAGCATCTTAATCACTGCCTTTCCACTATAGCTTCTGGGACACACACAAGTAACAAGTTGACATCATGTCCTTAAGAATCAAATATATACAAAGGTGTATGTACACAAATTCCCAGCAGAGAGAGTTCTGGGAGTTTTTGCTGTTTTTATGCTGGATATGTCACTTGCCAACTGATTTCTGATTATATCCAAGACATAGGTTATTGTTGTATTGTTAGTTAGTTAAGGCTAGTGTCTGTCCAGACGGTGGTGTGGTGCGATGCTCTGGTTACCTGAAAGCCGGTGTTGCTTGGTGCTCACCCGGTTGGTGTTCTGGACAGCGCAGCAGAGGTGCAGCATGGCAAACATGGTGAGGATCATCACCACACTCTGGAGGAGCAGAGTGAGCTCAAATTGCTTCCCTATCCTGCAACAGCGGATAAGCATAATGCAATCACAATCCACAATTTACATAGGGCATGTACAGTACAATGGACAACAGAATAAAGTGACCTTTAAAATAATTACAATGTACCACAGCAGCAGCAATTGGCGGACAATGCCAAGGAAATGTCAAGTATGATATGATTCAAGTTAGGGCTGGGCAATATATTGATATTATATCGATATTGTGATATGAGACTAGATATCGTCTTAGACTTTGGATATCGTAATATCGTGATATGGCATAAGTGTTGTCTTTTCCTGGTTTTAAAGGCTGCATTACAGTAAAATGATGTAATTTTCTGAACTTACCAGACTGTTCTAGCTGTTTTTTTTTAATTATTATTATTATTATTTTTTTTTTTATTATTTGCCTTTACCCACTTAGTCATTATATCCACATTACTGATGATTATTTATCAAAAATCTCATTGTGTAAATATTTTGCGAAAGCACCAATAGTCATCCCTACAATATTGTCGCAATATCAATATCGAGGTATTTGGTCAAAATATTGTGATATTTGATTTTGTCCATATTGCCCAGCCCGTGACATCTCACATGTGGCTTTGACTCACAACTGAACATTTAGCCCACTTCGTAGAAAATACCGAGATATATATCGTGTATCACCATTCAGCCTAAAAATACCAAGATATGATTTTTGGTCCATCTCGCCCAGCCCTAATTCAAGTATAGCAAGGTAATAGAAGAAATAGGTACTAAAATAAGATAAAGGTATTGCTCATAATATACAACACAATACAATACAATAGAGACAATGTAGCGCATAAAGTGCAAATAAATGCAGGTAAATTCAAATAATAAATGCAAATAATTAATGCAGAATTCCGGATAAGGGATACGTCTATGAATAGATTCCAGAGGACCATCACTACAGACTGGTAGATCATCTGCAGCAGCATGTTGCACACATTGAAGGACCTTATCTATTCTATTCTATTCTATTCTATTCTATAATATTCTATAATATTCTATTCTATTCTCTCCCTTTATACCACTACTGGCTGCATTAGAAGATGCGTCATATGGACTATGAGCAGCACAGATAGACCTTTTTAATAATACAGTATTCCAACCTGATTCTATAATGAATCCATTAAATTTCCTCTCCCTTCCGCCCAGTCAGAAGAGTGACCTGTGCTCCCCGATGTGTAAAACAATTTCAGAAGAAGCCTCGTCTGAATAGCACCGTATGGCTATGATTAGCACCAGGCAGGATCACATTATCAGCCTATCTCCTTGGATTCTGTGATTTTACACCTATTCCATTAACTTCTGACTCCCACACTGATCTGAGGAATGACCTTATAAATGGCCTATGTACTCCAAAGAGCAGAAAGAAAGAAAGAAAGAAAGAAAGAAAGAAAGAAAGAAAGAAAGAAAGAAAGAAAGGAAGAAAGGAAGAAAGGAAGAAAGATAAATGGCCTATGCCCTCCAAAGAGCAGAAAGAAGAAAGAAAGAAAGAAAGAAAGAAAGAAAGAAAGAAAGAAAGAAACAATCAAACAAACAAAGAAAGAAACAAAGAAGCCTTATTACAAAAATAATCTTTCTAACTTTTTTCCTGCTTATGATTCTTCTTTGCTTCTACTCTTTGAAAAAAAACAGTTATTAGCAGCAGCACTAGAGACTTATCCCACATATCATATCATATATCATATGTCATATCATATTGTATATCATATCATATTATATCATATCATATACAGTATAATATCATATCATATCATGTCATCTTATGTTATCTTATGTTATCTTATAATATCTTAACATATCTTAACGTATCGTATCGTATTATATTGTAATGTATTGGAACATAGCACACCACTAGCCTCTCTTTCATCCTCACCAGAAGAAGATGCGCAGTATGTTGGCGATGAGCAGCACCAGGCAGACCCGGGTGGAGAAGCCTTCGGTGTTGCTGCTCCTCTGGATCTCCTGGTACTGGGGCACGTAGGGCAGGGCCCCCCCGAACACCATGAGGCAGGAGGCCAGCCACGACAGCAGCGTCCAGGAGCCCTCCATGTCCTCCTCCTGGAGACCCACCTCCGCGTCCATCACATAGACCCTGGCTCAGGCGGTGTGAGGGTTGCACCTGGACCGGAGGGACACAGAGACAGGACTTAGAGAGGAGTTCATGAGAGTAATGAGGCAAGTAGACCTCATCACCAGGGTGCCGAATTAACACCCACCAAGTGTCAAAAGGCGGCAAAATGTGTCTTTGGTGGATAAATGAATAAGGGTCACCCGCCAAACTTTGTCCTTGCTGACCACCGTACACTCTCTCTGACCACAAATCTAATCAAATCAACGCCATGGCTCTGTATCAAACAGGCGCCTGATTGGCTGTCTGTTCCACTGGTTCTGCACAAAGCGGCAGGCAAATTTCTGCAAACTGTGACATATGACAAAACCTTTTCTTGGCAGACCATTTTGAGTCTACCAGCCCTTGGCAGGCGAGTCAAAAAATGAATTTCAGACACTGCTCACCACTCTGCCTTTCATCTATCACACACACCTACAGTATGCACATAAACACTCACACGCACACTAAGGTATTACAGGCAGGGATGGATGTAGTGGAGTGTAGTGGAGAGATTTGTCACAGGACGAAGAATTCATATACTCTCATAGGCATTCCAACCTATTTCTTCATTCATTAACTACAGAAAGACAGGCAATTATGTGTTTTATAAAACGGCAGCCACAGGGAGGGATGGGGATGACAGGTTGGGAATTGAGGTCAAAGATCAGAGTGTAACTTACGGAGAGAGGGGAAGTGGAGTGTTGGGAAAAGGTTTAATAGCCAACAGCCGGTGAAGTCAGAGATGACAGGTAGGCAGGTATAGGAGGGGACGGCTGAGGAGACCTGGGTGGGAACCATAAGGGGGTTAGAGGGATGAGTATTTAGGACAAGTGCCACAGTGGGACTCAGCATGTGGGATAACAAGTAGAAACGCAAGTCCATCTCTGTATCTCTTTCCCTTGCAAATAACTCTCTACTGTAGCTACAGTACAGGTTCCACAGCTTTGAGTCTTCACATAGCGCCACAACTATTACCAGCGAGCAGTTATTCCTTAAACCCTTAATTACAACTGTAGTACAGGTATTGGGGTAGTTCTTTCCCTAAAACAGTGGTCTTTTACTCCAAGTGGGAGCAAGCATTCCTGAAGGGATAATAACATAAAATACATAAGTGAAGAGATTAGTAATTCCCGCTTTCTCCCAAGCAACCGACAAACAATGTGGTTCTTGACATTTCGGAAGTTGTTTTCTAACACTGATCAACAGCCGCAGCAGTCCTTCCTTCCTTAGAGATGACTGCAGGCATTGTTTCCTTTAAGAGCCGGCGTGTTGCTGTGTACACAAAACCATGACCGACTAATGTAGTTACAAGGACAGGACTCAGTTCTTGTAATATCCTGTAGCTGTGCAATCAATATGATGACAGTGAACAGTTGGATCATACCAAACATAACGTTTCACACAGAGTGTCAAAACTCAAACAGAGTGCCAGTGTGTATTTGCTGCACTCCTCTGCTAGGCAGTCAACGTCAGCTGACAAGTCACTCAGCACAGTTGAGAGACAAGCCAAGTCAAAACAGGCTCAACACACTGAGGATCACTTCAGTCATAACGAAATCTAAAACGTCAGCACACTTTTTTCTGAGGGAAACTTTGTGACCACAATCAGGATATGCTGATAATATTTCAGCATTTCGGCATGTCCAGCAGAGCGCTGTGATCGTGACGCTCCGTGCTAAGCCCTCATTGAAAGTCAAAGTGGGAGAGTCATGGAGGGGATGAACAGGGTCTAATTACCCTGTAGACATCTGTTATTTCACATAACTCAGCAGTAAAGGACATAAGCACGACAATATTCCCACTAAGAAGGGAAAGCCAAATCATTCTGTGACATACAAAGTCTGTGTCTCTGAGCAACACTTTGTCATTTCCACATTTATGAGATTTAATTCACAATTCAGACTGAGAGCTGTACTTGTAAATGAAAGAACAACATGCAGGGCAGCTCTTGAAACATAATCCATAATATATTGGGAACAAGGTTTCTTTTTTTTTTTTTTTTACAAGTTCCCAAAGTTAAACATTACTAAGAAGTTTAACAATCCAAGGCTTCCCCTGCTCTTTCCCTCTGCCTGGTAGTGAGTAAACCATCACAGTGAGAAGCCTTCCTGCACTGGGCCACTTCTAGTTACAGAACAAGCTCTGTCTGTTATGTAAGCAAAGCATATCTTGAAGGGGTTGGGCCAAATAACATGCCTGAACTTACACACATCTTTTTGGGCTACTGGACTACTTGAACTACAGCAACAGCACGCAAAGAAAGAGTTATTACAAGGCCTATTTACACTGTTAGTAATTGATATTAGAATGTAAAATATGCCTAGAATATGCAGTCTTGTATAATTCAACTTCAGCATTCAGGAGAAAACTGATTTTCTTAAGGGGAACGGCAAAGTCCTCCAAAATCCAAGCAAACACCATGTGGGAAATTAACAACCTCTTGAAAAATGTTCTGAGAGTAAACTTTGAAGAAAAGCCGGCGCGCGTCTAGGATACACTCCACGCGCACTGTACTGAACGCAGCGCGAGCAGTCTGCTATCATATCATATATCGGTCCTGATGATGGTTTCATGCAGGTCAGTGGCAGAATTGGCAAACAGTTTATATGCAACTCGTGGAAAACTTCCAACTTTACTTACCAGTCGCTTTCATTCACAAACACGTTACTGGAACACTCGCACACTCCAGCTATTAAAACGATTACTGTATTCAACGTCAAAATAGGCTACATGAAGTTCCCTTGGCAGCTCCAACTTTCAAATCTCAACTCGCCCGTAGAGAAGGACGCACACAGAGAGAGAAAGTGTGTGCGAGAGAGAGAGAGAGAGAGAGAGAGAGAGTGAGAGTGAGTGAGTGAGAGAGTTTGTGGGGACTCGCACACTTAATTTATTCAGTATCATTTTTATTCTATAGACACATATCGTATGATGAGAAATGCTGAGAATGTGCTACTCTTGACGGGTATACCAAACTACAACATGCACTAAAAACTCCCCATTAAAAACTCAATATTCCGCGTTCCTTTGCACCGCGAGCTCAGCCGCAACACTCTCGCGAGATTCTCTGTGTTTGAGGGAAACAGCTGACTGTGCTGTGGGTGGTGCGAGGAGGATCTGCTATCTATTTCGGACAGTTGCTAGCTAGATAATACAATCAGGACATCACATTGTAACTTCGTGTTGATAATCATCTATACTACATCATGGCAGAAACGGATCCCAAGTCGGTGCAGGACCTTACCAATGTGGTGAGTCGTGATGGCAAGCGTTAGCTGCCATAGCTGGTTAGCTAGTTTATGTTAGCAATGGCAGTAACACTGCTGACCGTCTTGCCATGGTAAGCTAGCTAGTTAGCAAGCTAAGGGTAGCCGTAAGGCATCTGTACCTAACGCTATATGTGGTTGTATTGTAAGATAGTAGAAATCATGGAGTCGTGTCATCAAGCTGGAACGGTCTGACTGCATAGCTTCACTGCATGTCACGGTCAGGTGGTGTGTTGTAAATTCACAACAGAATAATACGAATTACACAACATACACAAATTGTATTGCAGCGCTGGTAAGAAGATTTCCCGTGTAAGTTCATTTTGTTCTTCATAGTAAATAATAGCCGGTTTAAACCACCAGCACTGCACTACAATATTGTGTATGTTGTGTAACTCGCATTCCAATTATCATCCCAGGTTGTACGTCTAAGATGGCTGCCATAGAATGTTTGATCGATGTTGTCATGGGGATGAGCATTAAGGAGATTCCAAACTTTTTCATGTCACAGACCCCCAAATAGTTAGACCACTCGTACCTTTAGGGGCAAACCAAATCTAAGAAAATTTCTGTAGTTGTGATTTTTAGTGTAGAATCGCAAAACTGTATAGACTGCAAGTAGTGCAGCTGTCATCCATATCCATTTGCTCACTGTGTTCATCTCTAGAGAATGAATCAAGTGAAATTCAACTATTCCTCAATCTGCAGGGGGTCCACAGACACCACCTGGGAACCCAGAGATAGAGCCAAGTTTTGTGGAGTTGAACAACTCAATGGGCAGAGAATGCACCAAGAGTACAGTGTTATACATTGAATACAGCAGTGGCACTTGTGTTCTGGAGATGTGCTGGTCTCAGTGAAATGGTTGCTGAGCTTCCACATTGTTGTCAAGGAAACTGGATATTTCTGTTATCCTTTAGTGCAGTGAGTTCAACTCAGAGTGCTGATGATGTAATTTCGAGTGAACAGTCCACTGGCAGTTTTGACCGCTTGAACTCTCTGATTTTCTCTGACTCTATCCACAAATAAAACAGTGTTCATCCCTATGATGTTATCAAATGTTCTTTGGCTGCCAAGACTTTGATCAGGAAATCTATCATTCTAATTCTGTGGCTCTGTCGTCTCACAGCCACCTAACAGCTTATTTCTGCTGTTTCACAGGTCCAGACACTACTGCAGCAGATGCAGGACAAGTTCCAGACCATGTCAGACCAGATTATCGGGAGAAATATCCAAACACTGGTTTCAAATGCCAGCAATCAATTGTTCATCGATTTTAAATGCTTTGAGGCTCAGAATTTTGTTTAGTGCCATAATAGATTGATGTCTAAGGTGATTTCTTGCCTTCTCTTTTCCTTGCCTCCTTCTACCCCTCTGTATTTTCCCTGCATGAGTCAAGTACAGACTGACAGGGAGGGAAGAAAGAGTTTTTGGCCCAGATAATGAGATCCCTTGTTTTAATTATGTGCCTTAACCGCTTCTCCACTCGACGAGATGAGCACGCGTATTGATGACTTGGAGAAGAACATCGCTGATCTGATGACCCAGGCTGGTGTGGAGGAGATTGAGGCGCCACCCGAGAAGGCCAAGGAGGGTCAAGGGTCATAATGAAGGTAAAAAGCAAGCAGCAAGCCTCATTAATATTTTGAATCATTGCAACATCTCAACCTTTTTTACCATAAGAGCCCCTAGTCATGTTCTGTCCTGCCTGGAGGTTTGTTGGTGTGTGTCCGTCTCCCCTAAACTGTAAGAATATCAGATCTGAGAAGATTGGATGGACATTGATTGAAAAATAAAAATGACATAAAATGCTTTCTGTAGCTGTTATTTTGTTGAAAGTATTCTCCTCTGCCACACATTTGTAGAATTAGGTACTAAAACCGTCCAGCATTTGTAAGCATTTCATAGTAACGTTTGCTCAGGTTTTCTGCAAACGTAGCTTAATGCAACTTTAATATTTCATTCTCTCTACCCAGCCAGCTCACTGCAACATGTACCTCGTAATAGTACAGTATGTTTTGTTTTTTTCTGCTTTCCTCCCCCGCAGGTTCCTAAGTAACAAGGCGTGAAGTCGGTTCTATCTTCAGGAGCAGCAGACGTTTCCATTCTAAACATGAATTATATTGATTTGGTGTGTTATTGTGTGAAATGCTTTTTTATATATTGAATATTGTGATAAACGGTTACAGTTATGTAGTGACTTGAAAAGTAGAATGTCATTTGTAAGATAGACTAGTGTGATATTCCCTTCGGAATTTATAACCCTCACACGCAGGGATGGAACTCATCGATTTTGTGCACCGACGTGGTCCGGTTATTTGGCTGCCATCACCATATTATTCATTCATTACATCCCATCAAAATTCTGGCTAGCGGGTATAGTTGTACCCTAGCCCAGCCTGAGAAGTACTAGCCACAGGCTGGCAGGCGAGTAAAATTTCCATCCCTGCCTACATGGATAATGGGTAGAGTGAACATTTTAAGCCTGCGGTATTTAACAGCACTCTCTTTGTGCCAAGGTGTGGGATGCATTCCAAATCTGACTGATTTTGTTCTATTAAAGTAATTTAATACAATGTTGTTTGTCTCATGTATTGAAATTATAAACAACAACAAACTTAATGTGGACTACGCTGTGAGAGAAGCTGGTGGTCATGAATCTGTTTTACACCGAGACATAACTGACATTTTTCATTAGAGGTATTTGTAACAATGTACACACATCAATGTGTAAACAGACTGTTACTTTGCTGCATACTAGGAACCTTTATTCAAATTTATAGAAACATAAACTTAATAAAGAAAAACAAATGACCAACAACCATCTTCTAAATAGAGTGCCAAAAACATCAAAAAGAAATGAACAACAGTAAACACAAGATGTGTATCATGTCAACGCTTAATCATTTGGTTCATTCAAAAGTTTCAAAACCCTGATTTTACAGGTGCTGCACAATCTGCACGAAGTATAGCATCAGTAAACTACGAACTGAATATAAACAATACCAAAGCATTGTATGTCTTAAAGTGGATGGTTCCATAATTGCATCGGCTTTTAAGGCTGCAGTTTGAAGTTAGAACTCAAAGTCTGCCTCTGTCATGTCGATGGCCCAGGCAAACTTGTCCCTTTGGCTCTTGTTGTAGATTTTATCCAGAGGCACCTCCACGTTCTTACACCTGGAGGAGCACAAAGGGGAAGCAGGTTATTAGGTATACGCTACCAAAAAAAGAAAGAAAAATAAGTAATTTAGTCTTGTATCAACTCTTAAAATTGTACTTTTCTTAAAACAAGCACAAATACCTGCCCATGAGGTGAGATCATTTTACCTTATATTGACAACACCTTGTTAACAAGAGTGATTTGTCTTAATTCAAGATATTTTCACTATCAAGAGAATTCTTGAAACGGTTGAAGCTGCATTGAAAAAAGTGGAATTATCTCACCCAATTGACAGATTTTTGCACTAGTTTGAGAAAAGTTTCAGTAAAAGGTTAAACTAGTTATTTGATTTTTTGTATTGTAAGAATGGTCTGATAAGGGCAGATACAATGGTGACCAGTGATCACTAACAGGTAATCAATGTAATACTAGTGTGTATAAAAACAATATAGTTGTCTTAGAATGTTATATAATAAACATCTCTACTCAGGTGCAGGCACAGTAGATGGAATATGTGTTTGTTTTCTCACCAAGCCACACTGATGCATCCAGGCAGCGAGTATGTATGTATGTGTGTTCTCTCCAAGTCATGCTGATGTATGCATGTAAGAAGTTAAGTTTGCAGAGTTTTGGGGGGGGGGTGTCCACTCACCAGGCCACACTGATGCGTGGGTCCAGGTAGTTGAGTTTGGAGGTGCCCAGGGCGATCTGCTTGTTCTCTTCTCTGTCGGTTGCCTGGACCTCCATCTTCAGCAGCTGCTCCTCACAGCGTTTCACTGCCGCCTTCTTGCGCTCCACCAACCTGGGAGAAAACATACACACAGGCAAGGGAAATGGAGCTGAACCAGTGTATTAAGCTCACTCCTCTGGGACAAATAAGGCAGAAACAGGGACACAACGTCAAAATAGCTTGACCTGAAGTGCGGCTGTTTGTTATGCAGTCAGGCACAGCACGGGGCTCGTGGGTTTGGGGCTGGGAGACTCGTCCCAAGAGACTCGAGGAAATGCAGCCGTTGCTTACATGAATGACACATGCATCGCATCATGGTTAGAAATGAGTGGGGGCTCAGGGCAAAAATGCCCTTCAAAGGTCATAAAATGCCCATGAAATTAAGAATGAGGGCAAAAAAAGCCTTTGATAATTAAGAGTTTTTCACATTTCACCCTGTTTACATTTTATTTGTTGTCAAATATTCACATGTGAATGTGATTACTGTCCCCCATGGGCCACTGTAGATGATTTGTAGGAGCGGGGGGATTCTTTCTAGTGTGTTCTGGGCAAGAGAAATGGAGCGGTTTTCAATCAGAAAACTACAGAGTATGCAGCCTGAATCAGTAGAAAATGTTGACACCACACAGCTAGCCGACCTCACACAAACCACTGCGTCAACAAAACAATAAAACAACAAACATTGTAAAAACAGAGAGGAGAAAACAGCCATCACTGCAGTGAGCTACCAAATTCGCCTGCCCCCTTCTTTCTTAGAACTTTAACTTGATTGGTTCAAAATGTTTTATCGTTATCTCTGCACCACAAGAAAATTAAAAATTGTTCTGAGATCAAACCACAAATATAGTTATATTTAGCATTTTGGATGTTACTGTTGTAGTGGGAACAGACGTATTTTCTTAGAGCAATTCAATTTTTTTAATAGTTATCTTTATAGTTATCGTTCTAGATGTGAATGGACCAATGATATGCAAGGGGACTAAAAAAGCCCTCTGAAAAAAAATAATAATAATACCCTGTCTCCCATGGGGAGTGGAAGCTTGACGCACAATTGAAGAGATGGCTCACCCACTGGGAGTGTTAAGTGTGTATTCCATGAGCCCCTCAGTTTTCAAGTGGCAATATTTGACCTGAAAGTCATCGTTCATGCTGTAGTACTTATTCTGTAGCTTGAAGGTACTTCAATCTGTAGGCTGCTGTTATTAGTGATATTTGTGTCTGTAGCTTGCAGTTTGGTCTTTACTGTAGAGGTGCTTATGTTTTTATTTGTGTCTGTACATTGCGGTTTGTTCTGCAGTGTAGTGGTACTTACATCTGCAGCTTGGGGTCTGAGCTGCCTTTGGCCTTGGCCTCCTTCTTGGCCTGTTTCAGTTCAGTCTTGGCCAGGGCCAGCTGCTCCTTCCTAGCATCAATCTGGACGGAGCACATAAGGACACAGGCATGTACTTATGTATGGATTGTTGTTAACTTCTTACAATATCCTGGAATGTGCTAGAAATGTTAGAAAAATTCACGGTCTCTGTCCTTGCCTTCTTCCAGAAAACAATTAAGGAGACAAAAACCTTACCTTGGCCTGCAGGTTGGCCATGGACTGGTCAAACGTCTTTGGCGGTGCCCGCTGGTGGTTACACAGAATTGCAACCGCCCTGTTGGCTCTGTTGTAGGAAAGCAGCTTCTCTGCCTGGTTGTCAGACTCTGTGGGGGGGTGACAGGAGAGTCATTTTTATTTAAACAGGAAAATCCCACTGAGAACAAAGATCTCAGTTACAGGAGTCTGATGCACAGAAGTAAAAAGATGATAAAAAAAAAAAAAATACATGAAATTTGCTGCCCTTCCTCTTTAAATTGTCCAGCCATCATCTGCGCAACACATCTCATGACACACACACAACAAACGCCCGCGCGCACACACACACACACATAATTACAGGTTGCTGGTATAACCCCATGCTGGCAACAGATTGGCTCTCTGTGGCAATCCAGAGATGAGAAGAGAGAGTGACACCTCTATCTGCGAGGGAGAAACCGTGGCAGAGGCAGCCAATGGGACACTGATAGGAGTGAGGCAGAGAACCGCGGTACTAGACAGTTACAGTCTAGTGTTGTCATGGCTGGAAAAGCTGATTGAAATCGGGGTAACTTGAATCAAGCAAGCTAAAAATGAAAAAAAGTCAAAATATGAGAGGAAAGCGTGACAACTTTATCGGGGGACACCAATGATAAGAGGCAGACGGATAAAAGCCTACAGTATTACAGCTGCTGGTGCATGTCAAACAACAGAGGAACACGAAGGCCTCAAAAAAGCCTAAATATGGTATATACACAACATGGAAAAAGCATTATGTGTATACAGTTTGGGTACAAGCATAGTGTTCTGTTTGTGACTGTAATGGAGGTGTCTCTGTGGGTGTGACCTACTGTTTGTGAGCTCTTTCAGCTGCTGCTGTAGGGTGATGGAGGCGTTGAACGTCCTGAAGACCTTAGCTGACAGACCTGGCATCAGGGAACCCAGATGCTTGTTCAGCATGCCTGTCTGCATTGGGGGAGGGAAGGAGGGAGGAAAGAAAGATAAAGAAAGAAAGCACCTAAAATAGAGCAACTACCGTTTGTCTGCACAGAGCCATTGTCAGGCCAAATAAATAAACACCACCACTGGGTGGCACTGTCGCATCATATCATCGTAGCATTTAAACCCCAAGCCACCTGTAATATACCGTAACAAATAAAACACCTAAAATAAGATCTCTGCCTTCATTATCATCATCATCCATTAGAGCTGGGAGATTAAAAAAGATCATGGTATTATTTGCCCTGACAGTTCTTAGGTATTAGGTGTTAGTACAAGTTAAGAGCCATCACAGGCAGTAGTTAGATAGCCATTAGCTCCTGTGTAACGGGTGCAGCTTCTAAAGAAAAGCTACGAGATGAAACAGGGTTAATAATGTAAGGGGATAGGGTGGTGGGAAAGAAAAACAAACACATCTGCTCAGTGCGCACGTATCAATACGAGGTGCAAACACATGGACTTGGGACACAGACACACGTGCATGTATAAATGCAGATGAATCACACATGGATAGAAAAAAGCAATCCAGATGAGCTTGCTGGTAGCCTTACAGCTCCAGCAAATCAAGTAATAATAATTATGATGAAGATTACAACAATGATGCGGTTGGTTTAATCAGAGCAGGGTCAGGACACGCCTGTCCAGGGCCACAGACTGGTGTGTGTGTGTGTGCCCTCTCACTGCAGGAGCCCATTAGAAGTAAGGTGAGGGAGGGCGTCATGTACGCATACGTGTGCATGCATGTGTTTGAGTGCAGGTACACATGCGCATACACACACACTCACTGTCTCTGGCGTGTCTGCCTTGCTAATGAGCTAGCCTGCTCTGCCCCTGCAACGCTAATGAAGGTGTCTGTGAGTCTGAGGGACAAATGTGATAGCTCTTACCCCTCCTCATCTCCCTTAGTGAGTGCGTGTGTATGTGTGTATATGACTGTGTGTGTGTGTATGCCATCAGTGTCATCTCCCACAGCATTATTACAACATGTCATTACTGCAGTTCTAATTTCGTATCTATAGTAAAGGATGCTATGTACTGGATTTCCTCATTAATATACTGCTAGCCAATTTGTGCTGATGGCAACTGATGTCAGTGAAAAATGTTGACTGTTGCCATTATAAACTGTAGCTACGGTGATCTGCTTCATGCTTTCAATGGGCCCAATTTGCAAGTTCTCTGTATCAAGAAGAGTGGAGGGAAAAAAATCAAATGTGCCAATAGAAAGCAGCTCCTAGGGACTATAGAATATAGTGCAGGTGGTGGTTTCATTTATTTGATTTAAAGATATAGTTAAAGAAATCACACACGGGTTATCTTTAACTTCAAATTGCAGTTTTTTGCAGTGTGCGTGTTTTGTTTAGCTCTGACTCACGAGAGAAGCCAACATTGCACTACCCAGATGAACCTGACAAACACCTGCATTTGTGTGTTGACATCAGATCATATCCTCACACATGAACCTCTGCATGATACCTGCGCACACACACACGTGCGTGCGTGCCTGCATGCAGTCAGAGCAGGAATCCAATAGCGCTACTGTTGCTTTCAGTCTAGCCCATCGTTCAGTTAGTCTTTCAGACATGCATATACACCCCACAGAAATACACTCACCGGCCACTTTATTAGGTAGCTAACGCAAATAGCCTGCTCCTCCAATCAGCGAATCATGTGGTTGCAATTCAATACAGTATGTAAAGCATGCAGTGGTTTAGATCTAAACGACTTTGACCGCAGTGTGAAAGTTGGTGCCAGAAGCGGTGCTTCCAGCATCTCAGAAACAGCTGCCCCCTCCTGGGATTTTCACACACTATAGTCTCTGGAGTTTACAGGGAATGGTGCGATAAACAAAAAACATCCAGTGAGCGCCAGGTCTGTGGCCGAAAAACACCTTGATAATGAGAGAGGTCAGAGGAGAATGGGCAGACTTGTTCAAGCTAACAGAAAGGCCACACATGCTCCAGTAACAGCTCTTTACAACAGTGGTGTGCAGAAGGGCATGTCAGAACACACAAGTTGTTGGCTAAATGGGCTATAGCAACAGATGACCAGTGCTAGATAGGTGCACCTAATAGACTGACACTTAGCAGCCTCTCTCACTCGCTCCCTTCTTCTTCACCGCTTCCTTTACCCTTAACCTCTTCACTCCCCCTTCTCCGCTTCCACCCCTCATCAACCTCCTCCATTCCTCAAGACCTGCTGTGGCTGGCAGCACTTAACACTCTCCTCCACTGTTCCACCCTCATCTTCCATCCTTCTCCCCATTTCCACATCTCCCTCCTCCACTTATGGCCCTTTTCTTCTCCCTCCATTTTCCCTTCACTCCAACCCCCCCTACCGTCTCCTGCCTTCATCCAGTGTCCACCTTCTCCATCTAACCTCCCCTCAACCTGAAGCAGCTGTCACTTGCCTTCCGCCCCCGTCCTCTCCTCCACATCCCCCTCCCTTCTCTTTCTCAGTGGTCTGGCCTTTCCAGGTGTCAATCAGGCCTGCCCACAGCAGCCATTACCATTCCACCTCCAACACACCCTGACATTTCCTGACGCACAAGAGGGCAGAGAGCAGACGCACTGCACTCCCCCCTTCAGAATCGCCGCGTCTCTCCATCTCACCCTCTCGGTCCTGTCCTACCTTGCACCTTCCCTTTCCCCACCCATCAATCTTTCCATCCTCGCTTTCTCGTTTGCTCTCATACCTCTCTCTTCTTAGCTACATCTCTCATTCTCCCTCTCTTTCATTAACCCCCCTCCTTCTATCTGGTCATTCAGCCGTGCCATACATTCCCATCTACAACCCTGTCTGTGTTGAGCAGATCACAGGCACGGCATTTCTCACCAATCTGAGCACTTAACCCTGGGTCAGTAGGCTGTACGCTAGCAGAGCCCAGGCTACTGACTTGTATATGTCGCCGAGTTCTCCCAAAACAAAAGCCATTTTAAATTTGTTTCCTCAACAAGGATGATCTGTTAGCCTGGATCTAGTTCCAAACAGTCTTTATAAAACAAGATCAAAAGCATTATTTGTCTGAGTGCACCCTGGCAAGCCCCACTTAGCCCCGCAGAGGGAAAAAAAACATCCTAAGTGTACTGCTGCTGCATTATTCCTGGCCTTGCTGCCTGCAGCTAGAGGAAGAGGTTGAGAGGACACTAGATTTTTATGTGCGGTAATCCATCCACCCAGCACGCTCGCTCTCAATTTTCTCTCTCCCAGTTTCATTTTTATCTGCCCGAGTCCATCCACTCTCTCCTTTGAAATTCCTGTCTCCTTTCAGTGGCCCTGCTCCCTATATTCTCCCCTTCTCCCCACCTCCATTTCCTCACTTTACCCCTTTCATCTCGCCACACCAATAGATCATCCTCATTCAATCTCTTTCCTTACTCCTTACAACATCGTCTGTCTCAGTCAAGCTCGATTCTGCAAATATCACAAAGATCAGGGGGGTTTCTTGCTCTTCTAGCACAACCCTAAAAACCCTTCAGGTATCCCATGTTTCAGATCACAATTTTACACCTAACAAATTAATCACTTGTTAGGAAGATTCACCTCTCATAAGACATCTTTTGCCTGAAAAAAATGTGACAAACTGGTTTTTCAGAAAAAAGCTACTGCAAAAGCAAGCATTTGAGGTGGCTTTAATCACAGAAAACCTGTAAAATACTGAAGGAAAAAAATGTCAAAGCAGTCAGTGAGACACTCACATTAAGGCGGTCAAACAGCTCGTCCCCAGGTTGCTTGTTCTCCAGGAACAGTTTAAGATTCTTGAAAACCTGGGAAGAGGTGAACAGACAAATGTTATCAAAGGATTTCTAGCTTTGTGAAGGTTTTACTCATCCACTAGCTTGTGGCCAGTGCTTCTCAGCCCAGCCTAATGTCAAATATTTTGCTCACTAGCCAGCATTTGAAGTGGGTCTTGTGGATTTTTATGTTGATGGCAGCCAAATAACCCGAAAATAAACTTAAATAAATCCTTAAGTTACACCATTCCTGGTTCAAGCTCTGCTGCAGTTCATGTTTGAGTGCTGAAGATGAGAAATATTGAGTGGATAAGGAAAACATTATTCACTTGTTGGTTCTGTAAAAACCTTGGAGGACAGCAAACCAGCCATTCATTCACCAGTCATTAATTGCCAAGCTTACTGGCCATTTGGGCATGGGACATCTTTTACATCCTAATGAGGGCTTGCTCCCTCAAAAAGTCGATACTTTATTAATATGTTGGGGAGCATTTTTTTTAAACAGTATGCAGATTTTATTCAGCTTTAAAGCAGGCAGCCAGACCCAGGCAGATGCTATCGTGTCATGAACACCAATGTGTGGTTAGTAGCCTGATTATTGCCAAGTTGGGGACTGTGGGCGCAAAACATTGAAGGTGAAAGTACAGTCGATAAATTGGTAGCGGCAGTAGCATGCTGCAGGCTAGCTAGCAAGACAGATCTAAAATGCCACTTCTACACAGTACACCTTAGACATGGCAATTTGGTGTGTGTGTGCATGCTTGTGTGTTCATGTGGCAATGGAATCCATTGTATTGTGTAACATACATGCTGTGTCTAGACCCCAACTTCATCACTTCTCCATCTCAGTGTTGCCAGAGGAGAAAAATCAGCACAATTATATCTGACATTTCCAGCAACTCCTTGGGTTCCACTGCCGCTCCCTTCTCCAAATAAACTAGCTAAGCTCTGCAAGACACCAATTAATAGCAACAGATGTCTTGCTTTAAATACACACACACACAGATATGTGTGGCAATTTCGCCTCAGCAAATTAATAATTAAAAATAAAAGTAAAGAGCAAGTGCTTTTGGAATGAAAATGTTAATCGGTATCTGTCTGAAAATCTCAAAGAAGCTAAGACACCAAAGTGAGCTTGCCTAATTGGTTTAGTGATGTGTTAGTGTGTGTTGAAAATAAAAATAATAATAAGAAAATAGAAAAAACAAACCTCTGCAGTATGTGTGTACCCATCACAAGATGCTTATGCATCAGCACACTCTAGGACCATTTGATGAAGTCATTCAACAACGCAAATGGTGTTAAAAAACAGCGTCTAAATGACATACAGCCGTCATCCGATATGCTGTTGTTCTGACCAGCCATTGGCTAAGTATTCCTGGACGGGTAAGACACAGTGGAGCAAGACAGTTTCCATAATTAACCCCCTATGGCCAATCAGTCTCTGTCAAGGAATAGTTCAGTCAATGCATTACTTTTTTTTTTTTTAAGTGAAGTATGCATATGGGGCATCTTGGTGGCACAGCAGAAATTCCATACTCAATACTAAAAACCTACAGATATGTTACAACAAGTATTAGATTCCATGAAGGATTTCTACACAGAACCTCTGAGTGGGAAGCAAAGGTGAGAGTGTAAATAAATGGACAATCACGTGATAACCTGCCAGTGAGCAGACATCTTGTACTGCGGTCCATCTCACTCTCCAGAGGTTAGAAATGGAAATTCCTTCCTTCCGTTCCGGTTACATTTTATTCCAAATGACATTTAGCAGCGATCCCCCCAATTTACCAGGGAATTGAGGAAGCTAAAATATGCAAAGGCCTAATTAATTTTAGCTAATGTGTTGCTTTTGAATACACTCATTTGAATAATTACACCTTCTGCCAAGAAACAAAACACTTTGGCTGTCAGGTGCTAACATTTCGCTTTCCATCTCTGAAATAGAAGCTAGCATGGGCTGACACCAGAGGAGGAGTTGGACATGTCTAGACTCATACATGCATGTTTGCGTGCATGCACGCACAAACAGACAGACACACACACACACACACACACACACACACACACAAGCTGTTTGACAGAATGGAGACAACTGAAAAAAGTTTTTTAAAAAAATTGTCATTTTCCTGTATTGCGGCATTGACTGACATACTCAATATAGCGCGTGGTGGCATTTATCAATTATGGCATCAATTGACAGCAGTTGTTGTAATGCTTTAATTACTTTGTTCTTTTATAATACCCATGTTGCCAGCACAAGTCTCTGTCATGTTGACTTAACTGTAAATTGTGTGAACACCTGGCATTATAAATTCCTGCCAAAAAAAAAGCGTATTGTAGAAAAAGTAGAAAAACATATGTTTGTTAACTGTGTTATATGGGGTATGATTGTGTTTTATTACTCCTGGCTGCAAAAAAAATTTCCCTGTCGGGACAATAAAGGTACTCAACTGAACTGAACAACTGTGAGGCAACACCAACTGAACATTCTACTTCAACTGCCTTATACTGACTACAATTATATGAAGAATTCTGATGCTTGCCTTTATTTTGATGAGAATAATTTGACTAAACTGTTAACATATACCTGTATAGTGGGAAAAGAATGTTGTTGCAAACTCCTATTCCGCAACATCACTCATTTTCCCTTTTTTAACTGCAGTGATATTTACATGGTTGCTCACATGAAACTTTCCTTTCCTTCCTAATATCCCGAGAGGCAAGACGGCTGGATGTAAACAAATAAAGTAGCCATGAACCTCAATGACAAGTTAAATTTATGCTCTGGAAGACCTGCAACTGTGAAAAATCTGATTGACAGGCTTACTGCTGTCACTGTCTTTACATGTCAAAACAACCCTTGAATGATGACTAACATCAGAGCAGCCCAGATCTTAAATCGCAATGTAAATACATGATCTTAACTAAACAAACAATAATGGCATACAACCTATTTGATTCTCGTCTGCCTTAGGCAGTGAGATCTGACGTAAATATCAGATCAGGAAGGACAGGGGAAAAGAAAATTACAGAAAAACATATGGGTTCACTCACAATGTGCATCTAAAAGTGGGAGTATTTGTTGTGTTCTTTTATCTTTCTATTTAATTTGATTTGAACTGCACTAGTTTACTTTTTAAGTCTTTTATCTTTTGTGTCTCTTGTCTGTACTTTTTAATTGTAAATCTTTTACCTTTACTGTATTTTTATCACTCTGTAAAGCACTTTGAATTGCCCCAGTGTATGAAATGTGCTATACAAATAAAGCTGCCTTGCCTTGCCTATTTCTAAAAAAACAACATACATAACGTCTGTCTTAATCATAGCACTGTCAACATTCTATGATCTTTTTATTGGTGTGCATGCCACCATAATGAACAACTTGATGAACTTTTAGGGTAGCCAACAATGGCTACTTTTATATGCATGGATGCCATGGCCATACTCAGGCTAAGGTCTCATTTGGGTTAAGCTGTTTACATGCACCTTTGATACTTTGTACTCCCTGTTGCCATGAATAAAGTAGTTAACAGAATACTCCTGTCCACCTGTGGTGTCTCGCCCAGATGGAACAGTGTGGCAGCAAAAATGTATGAAAAAGGTGTTGCCGTGCTGTGCCGGTCTGAGTTTGTGCAGGTCGCATAAACCAAAAATAAAAGCAGTAAGACATTTACATGCCACAGTAACCCATTTAATATCAAAGTAAGCCAGGCATCTTAACCAGGTGTCTCATAAATCGAATAGGAGCTTATTTGGGTTATTCTAACAGTGCTATGACGTTTACCTGCATCAACCCAAAACCAGGTTACTTGAGTAAGCGGGTTATGGACAGAGCAGCGGGAATCAACAGTTCTAACAGACAGATAAACCTTGGGAATCCAATCTACAACAGTGCCCTGCAGACATTTCTCCTTACTCTCTCCCCTTAGGGCTCTGTGCATGTTGATATGTATGCAAGTGACCTTCTCCTCAGGGGTTTTTTGCCAAAGACCCAAAGGGTAAAAACTAGATGATTAGAGTGAAATACATTGGTTTTTATATCACAATAAACAGCCCCTAAATTGGTGTCCTTTGCTAATGTCCTCTCCTATTGAGTGGTGATAGGAATCGCTTTGTATGAATTCTGTGAGGCATCAAATTTTTATTTTTGGACTTAAACTTTCAGGTCCGAGCAAGCATGCAGAATAAAAGTGTGTGTTGCTCTACCTTCTTGATGACAGGGACCTTGTTGTAGTAGCGAATGGAGTCTTTACCCAGGAAGTCGAACTCCACCACACACTCACTGCCCTCCAGTTCCTCGTGGAGGGTGATGTGCTCGACGCGCAGCGAGCAGCAGCCAACTGTGTCTGCCGTCTCCCCCTCCTCCTTCTCATTACCTGCTCTCAGCGCCAGCTTTTTTTTGGGGGTCAGAAGATGCAGAGATAAGCACACAACAAATGTGTGCATGCACACACACACACACACACGGCATGCAAAACACACCCAGCAGATTCACCACCACCCCCTCCCATTCACACAGTGAATATGTGTCAGCCAGATAACTACTAAATATATACACATCAAGCAAAAAGACAGAGCTGCACAGTAAACAAAACAAAGCCATATCAGAATTAAAATCATCTTTGGCATTGGCCAACATAATGTGCTAGAAATTGTTGCACTAGTGTACTAAACTTTTAGCATCAGCGAAACCAATCACTGACCCAATCTATCATTTTCACTCAATACAGACAGAGGTAATTAGTTTCCAGTCATTGGAGGAAAATGACAGATATATAATCCATTTTTTTCTCCCTTAGAGAGATCTTTGCTCCTGCTATGTGAGAAAAAGAAAGGCAGTCAAAACACAGTAGTAAACAAAGGTAGTCAAAACTCATGCAGTATATCGGAAGTTTTGACTTCCGATATACTGCATGTGGCTCTTGGTATCGGATTTTAGTATTGGGGAAATTCTCTGATACCAATTTATTTTACCAATTTTGATACCAATATCACTCATTTTATTCTAGTATTGGTTTGTAAAACCTGTACTGTAACCCGCTGCCCCCTCAGAACCAGACCTTGTCTATGAAGTAGAGGGCCACAGCTCTCTGGCGTACGCCCATCTGCTTAGACTTCAGGTCCTGCTGGTACTGGTAACGGATGCCTTCCACACAGGACTTGAGTTTCCGAGCGACCTCATACTTCTCCCAGTCCTTCTCTCCCTGCATTCAGAGGATGGACGGAAGGAGGGAGAGGGGTAGAGACAGAAAGAGCGAGCGCAAGAGAGTGAGAAAGAAGGAGAAAGTGGGAGAATCAAAGAGAAACAGTGAGAAAAAGTGGTAGAGATAGGCACAGAGCGGGAGAGTGAATGTGAAAAAGAGAGGATTAAAGTGAAAATGGGTTCCTGACATGAATGTTGTTTCAATATGGTAATCATTGTAACACAAATGCAGGCCGTTATCTTACACAAATGAACAAGAATATAGACAAGCAGATGCCTACACAACTATAATAACCACTGACTTGAAGATATTCTGTTTGTCTGGCCTTTGCTGGTGGCTAAATATTGCAAACCAGACATTACCAAACCCACCAACACACACACACACACACACACACACACTGTCATGGATGGAGACTAAAAGTAGAATAACTTAACCTTTACAAATAAAAGAGAAAGGAAGGAGGGAAATAAATAGAAAAAGTGAATGAATGAAGGAGAGAGAAAGAGAGAGAGATAGGAGAGAAGGTGAGACAATAACAAGATTTCATACATACAAACACACAATCTTTTTAACACACGTACACACAAGTGTTGTCATTTACTCTGAAAACTACTGTTAGAAAAAAAACATTATGAGAGGAAGAAAAGTTCCATTGGAAACATAAAACCATTATTATGATAATTTAATGTGACAGTTTAAACAAAATGCCTTCAACCTCATTTGTTATTAGCTATATTGACCATAACTACGATGCATGCAGAGAAGTGCTGGCAGCCATACAATACAGGTCGACCATCAAACCATAATTCTTGCCTAAAACCAACAGTTTCATGAAGCCATTTCTGTGCTACCTAACTGGAAGGAATGAGCTGCTTTCAAGAAGCCACCATCTGATTTTATCAGCAAAAAAAGTAACAGAAGTGCTCCACCAAAACATACACTCTTCTGTTGTTCTGTATTACTTTGTCTTTTCCAATGAGAAATGCCTATAAATATACCATGGGGAAAAAATATGCTCTCATTCACCCCAACAATACACTTGATGAGGCACTGGATTTGTTGACTAGTGGAAACTCTGATCACTTTATGTCAATGTCATCCCAAAGTGAATGTTGTTCAAGGTCTGAGGATGTGTCAGTGATTTGGGCAGAGGAATTATAATACTTATTTCCCATTATCTAACTGCTGCTCTGATGGAAGATAAGAAATAACACTAAACGCTGGGGATAGGTGACAGTCCTAATACCCACATAACATGCAATTATGCACACGCACTCTCACTAAAGGGTGACACTCAATTTCAAAATGTTGCTCCATTCAAACAGTGTCTTACATTGTGCGGACAAAATAAGGCTCAATAACAACAATTACACAATAGGCATCAGTGGGTGAAATACAGGCGTCAATAACAAGAGCTAATCAACTACAACAGTGCAGAGGTGATGTTAACTCTGACTGGTGTATTGTTAAATAAGAAAAAATAAAGGAATACTCGCACACCATCCAGATTAGCTCAAAAAAGGAAGAAATGCCGAGATACAAAGAAAAGTGGCTTTTAATACATGGTGCCAAAAATAAAAAGTGCATAGTAACAATAAGTGAATGACAGATGCGTTTTTCGACATTACATCATTGTCGGTGTCAAATAGGAAAATGGATAGATATATAGATATATATAGATATCATATATATACATACACATATACAGTATATACACAAAGGACTGGAGACATGATGACTTAACAATTTACAGGTGTGCCAAAGTGCGCCCAAGGGTGCACTGGGGATGTCAAGGCCAAGCCTATAACCCATGTAGAGGGTGGTAATGGGTTAAATACAAGAGCCTGTGCAGTACAATATGGATCATACAATAGAGCTACTGTCAACCGGTGACTATTACAGTTGTAGTTTCAAAGCAGACTAATGCAAAACGATCACGATTCAATGAGACTTTGATAAAACGTCTTGGCTTGCCAATATAACAAACCCGGTTCCATTCCTAAAGAAAGAAGCTCCATTGTTTGTGTTACCACCTATAGCCCATTTAGCACTAGAATTAAGGAATGAAGAAATCATTGGCATGGATTAAACACTGACAATAGCTGTAGCAATCTATTCAATAATGCCCTCTCTTTTTTCTTTTCAGGGCTAGGAATCTCAGGGTCTCAGATACACTGGACCGGTTTACCCCCCCTTGCATTAGCAGCCCTTTGAGCTTCTTCTCATGCTGACACTGTAACTCATGCAAAGACATCAGGAAGGTAAATACTTTCAAAAACAATGCAACAAAGAAAGAATATCATATGGTGCATTACGTGTCATTCGACAAATGTCATTTACCTTCTGTCATGCCTCTGTGGTTTGCAATATATTGGTGAAACAAGCCGCCAGCTGTGCTACTGAATCAATGAACATAGGAGCGCCACAAGGAGAGGTGTTGAGAACTGCTCGGTCACTAGACATTTTAATCAGGGCAAACACCCTATTGAAGGTCTGTCTTTCTGTGGCATAGACCTAGCCACACCACTGCAGGCACACAGATCAAGAAACACAACTTCTGCAAGTCCAGAGCAAATGGATATTCCATTTAGAAATCTTCACACCTTATGGGCTCAACAAAGAAAATAATTTTAATTTTTCTTACATGTCTGGCATGTATAAGTATCCCTGTATGGCCCAAGACATTTCATATTAGGCTCACTGAAATGTGATTGTTTTGAATTAGTCTTCTTTGAAACTACAACTGCAATAGTCACCGGTTGACAGTAATTCTATATGATCCATACAGTACTTCTACACAGGCTCTTGTATTTAATCCATTACCTGGGCTATAAGCTTGGCCCTGACATCCCCAGCGCACCTGTAAATCGGTATGTCATCGCGTCTCCAGTCCTTGTGTATATTGCTTGCTCATCCATTGTCCCATTTGTCACTGACAATGATGTCACATCAAAACGCATCAGTATTTGTCACTACACACTTTTTATTTTTGGTATCATGTGTTAAAAGCTACTTTTCTTTGTATCTGAACTGGATGGTGTGTGAGTATTCCTTTATTTTTTCATATACCTAAGCAGTTGAAAGCCATTGTATCACTTAACTACTTAATAAGGCACAGTTTCTCTCTGCCTATTGGTACTACTAAATAAAACATTGCCTGTTTGAATGGAAATGCAGCAAGAGGCCACTGACAGGCTTTGGACTGAACTAGGAATTACTTTAAGGCTTGTAAACCCTCTGAAGTCCCCCAGACACTGAAGCACTAACATGCAGCTGAAGGACGACTGGTTAACAATACCAGGAGTCTTTAATTGTCACCCGCTGACAGCGAGAAGAGCACTCAGCAGAATACAGCACTTCTCTGAAAGACAAGCCGAACAGAGGCAGAATGCACACAGTCTCTAAAGAGGGTTCAGGATAGTACATGCTGCTCTGTTGTGGATTAGTATTTGATGAAAACAAAACCAATCTCTAATCTGGTTGCCCTAATGCTAAGGCCTTCAGCAGACAGCATGTAAACTCAGGCCTCACACCTAACAGTGTTAAAGTTAAATATTAATGAATAGCAATGGGTAAGTGACAAAAAAACCCATATCAAATAGATTTTAAAGAAACTTTGGTACAAAAATATTTCCATAGGCTTACCCAGTGTGAATTTGTTAGCTGTCACCTGCTGACATTAAATACCACCTGATGCATGTTTTGACAGTCCAGCTTTTTTTTGTGCCAACTCTCTTTTCATCACAAATAGAGTAAACATTTTGATATGATTTATTTGTTTTCAGTCAAATTCATTTGGTATGTATTAGCAGTATGATGTTTACTGGAAGGAAAAACAAAATGTTACCAGGAGACATCAACACTGACTACTACAGCCAATGTTGGTGGCTGGTGGCTCAGAAACTCCTATAAGGATATGAACACCAAAAACCAGATATAGTATACCACAGTGAAGTTGCCTAAATGTAAGAACCCTTCTTACGTTCTGAGTTCACATTGAGCATGATGTGTTCACAACATTTACATTAATAACGTGACTTACGTCTACAGTGACATAAAACCAGCTCTAAGCAGCGAATGGTTAATCTGCTTGGCATGGAGTAATAACTTCACAAGAAAGGAGCTTAACAGAACAGAAGTTCAGTGATGGAGACTTGGGACATGCATCCTATCAAACATTCATTGTGCCCGCCTGTCTTCCTGTGAGACCAAGATTTACCTGGAGTTTTTATTTATTTATTTATTTAAGACCCAGCAGATTTGGGGAGGATACAGCAGACTGGTGGGTTACTGTGAGTTTTGAATGCTCTAATTTTTGTGTTCATACGGACTGGGTAGACTGATGGGTTACCTTGAGTTTGGAGTTGGCATTGAGCATGATGTATTTAATGGCACCTTGGATGTTCTCAGTCCAGCTGGCCAGCCATGTCACAGTGTTGTCATGCCGAACCTCCTTCCAGCGGTGACCAGCCGGAGGTACCGGGATACAGGATTCTCTGTTGGTGTCAATGTGTGTGTGTGTGTGTGTGTAGTGGCAGCATGTGAGCAGTGTGTGTGTAGTGGCAGCATGTGAGCAGTGTGTGTGTAGTGGCAGCATGTGAGCAGTGTGTGTGTAGTGGCAGCATGTGAGCAGTGTGTGAGAAGTGACAGCATGTGAGTGCAAGCTGCTGCATTCCACAGAGGATCAGTCCTCCTAAACATAAATGTATGACAATCCAGACGTGTGACAGGGTTTAGATTTTCATGGTTTTAAATCCACAATGATTGCCTGTGTTCACGTGAGGAAATAGGGTGTTAAACTATGTGCGTTAAACTATGTGTCAAGGCTGGCAATTGGCTGTACTCTAAAAGACTCTCTTAAAAATATGGCACGAGTTGACTTGAATTTTTTATTGATGTTCACATCAGGTTGATGGAGTCTGCCTGATGTGGTAGTCAATACAAAATGCAGTACAAGGTATCTGAAAAGTCTAGAATCATAAGTATAAATAAAATGATATATATTTTCTTGTTTGCAGGTCGAGACTGAACCATGTCATTATATGGATTTTGCTTTAAAAGTTTATTTTGTGAAAATCCAAACCCAGCACCATCTGCAGCAGTGCATTACTGATGCCTGGGCAGCTGTCAATCTGGATATGCTTTTCGGTACATTTGTACATTCTGTGAAGGAGTAAGTGATTTCCATGTACATTGAGGCCTTATTTTCTGGAGGTCAGTTAAGTAATTCTTGGTAGAACACATAGCCAGAAGGTCACACCAAGAGGTGCACCTACAGGGTTTGCACAGACTCAAAGTTTGACAGCCCCCGCCCAACCCCGGTGTGAGTCTCACTTGCTGCAATTGATGATGACATCCTCTGGTTGGATCCTTTTTTTCAGCATGCCCTGTTTGGGATGCTCGCCCCTACCTCGGAACAGCCCCGGAGGCTCAATCTTAAAGTTGCCGATACGCTCCTTGTGGTGGTCCAGAAGGCAGAAGCCGTACTCATCCACTATCTTCTGGTTAGCCTCTTTCAGAGCCTACAGCACAGGGGGAAATAATCGATTACAGCAAATAAGCAGTTTAGGAAGAAAGGTTGGGTAAAGTACCCAGAACTGAGATGAACTACAATGACCTTCTTTCAATACAAACAGAATAGAACAGGATACACATGCATAGAACAGGAACAAGAGCCTGAACCTCACCAGTTTCTCTTCCTTGCTCATGTTTTTCCTGGTCTCCACCTTGGCCTTATGCATGGTGTGGAGCTCTCCAAAGTCACATTTGTCCAGAACCTGAATCAGCAACCGCTCCTCGTGGGTCATTTCCTTGACAGGCACAAACAGAGGATTAGGCTAAAGTGTTATCTAAAACCAGCATCAAATCTGAGATCTCTCTTGATATCATGCTGACGTCCAATCTGGAGTGCCCATTTGCCTCTACTTGTCTTTGGATGCACTGTATCAATGTACATAATGATGTACAACTTTTTGTACCACACCTATCAATAGCTCAGAAACATCCAAAGAGAAACACAAACAAAACTGGACGTGATCAAAACAGATCAATCAATGACCTTTCGTTTAATTACTTATCTATGGGGAGGGCAGAAAAAGAAAAAAAAAGTGGTGTGGGTATGAGGGGACACGGTATGGGTCATTGGCTCCTCGGCAGGCTACTGCCTAGCGAGCTAGCCAACAGGCTTGACACAGCAGACTGCTGAAGGCCACAGCGGCGGAGCAGCTGAGTCTCCACTGTAATTGTCGACTTTCTGAAGTTATTGCAGAACGGGTCACCCCATCAAAGAGGTCACCAACGGAGCAGCAATACAGAGCAGCTCAGTGGAGCCTTTATGATTCATCTCAGAAGCTTCTGGCACTAAAATGTCATGACAACTTGAGTGGCTTTTAATGTGGCCTCCTGCTGTCGGGCGAGAAAGCCATCGCTGCAGGAACTAGAGGCCAACATTTAGGGAACTATTTGCCCATGAAGTGCAAAAATCTCTCCCTTTTCTTTTCTGGTTTCTTTTTTGAGGGTCATTAGAACAGCAGGACATAATAAGACATTTATCAGGGGTTTTAGTGAGATGGAAATAGTAATCATATCCTCAACCCCTCCGTGCTACAGCCACGGGCGTAGTAAGTAGTAAATGAAAACGTGATTTACTTCCGTCAGTGCTCAGAAGGTTAGCTTTCCACACATCTCATCTTCAGTCGTTCAGTTCAACAGTTTGTCTAATTTTCAAGTAACTTACAACAGACTGACCATATTGTAATGATATGACCATAATTAATAAAGACTTAGGCTATATCAGCTTTAAAAGGGGTAAACTATTTCACAACCAAACGGGTAGGTAACCCTGCACTATATCCTTGGCAATGACAAATCAATGGCTAGGGGGAATGACATCTATCAAGCCTCTCATAATAGAAGTACTGATCTAATTCAGTTTTGTCGCTCAGGTCAGAATGAATGAGATGCAAAAGGGAGCTCTAGATCATCTCTTGACAGCGCGCGAACACACACACCCCTCTCTCCAGAGACAGTCTGACAGTATGGACACACAGTCACTCTGCGTGTCTAAGCATGACTGACATCTGATGGTGGGCGGGCACTGAGGGCAGTGGAGCGAGGAGAGGTTTTTCCGGCTATAATAAAACAGTTTAATTGGATTTGTTCATATGCAGGGGAGCTAGTTGTATGGATTAGCATATCAATGCCTTCACACAAATCGTATTTTCAAGTGCATTGAGCACTAAGCAGCGCAAAATTAATTCTGCATGATATGCCTTTGGGGTTGGCAGGGTGTATTCTATGTAGACAGGACACCCTGACAGACACCAGCACACATGCAACATTCACACACCACACAAAGCTAGAATCCAGAGAACCAATACTCTGATGTCTTCAAGAGAAATTTCAGGAGCTCCTCCACTGACGTTATGAGAAGCTGACATTGCTGACACGTTATGTTTTAGCTTTTACACCAACGTGAGCTTTATTCCATTGGAGTAGTAACAGTTTTGAGTCAGAAAATGTGCTCTTATTCTCCACAATGAATCACGGCTTCTGTCACAGTGTCTACAAAGATGATCTCTCATTAAATATCAACGGAGCAGCAAGTGTTGCTTGATGACATTACAGAATAGTATTGGCTTGTTTCTACTAGTTCACATTCACAAATCTGACAAAACTGTCAGTTTTCCATGCTCCCAAGAGCATGGGAATAACATTTTTTGGAATAATGCACCTTTTTAGGGTGGATTTTCATATTAATTAATTTGGTGATTTTGCTTTTTCTTTTCCTTTCTTATTCTTTGCCTACTTTTCACACTGGGAACCAATCTGAGGTTCATCTCAAATAATAATAATAATACATTATATTTGTTGAGCGCATTTCTAGATACTCAAAGATGCTTTACAGACAATAACAATGAATAAAACAGAGAATAGAACATGTCGAGTGCGAAAAAGAGAAGACAGGTAAAATAAAAGGCCAGGAGGCCAAAGGAGAGCTAGAGATTAAAAGCAGTTTTGAAAAGGTGTGTTTTAAGGGATCTCTTGAATGTGGAGAGTGAGGAAGAGTCTCTGATGTCCTTTGGGAGAGAGTTCCATAGGGAGGGAGCAGCAATCGAGAAGGCTCTGTCCCCCCAGGTCCGGTGCTTGGTCCTGATGGGGGGGGGAATAGTTCCTCTAGACACACTTCAATAACACTGATTTTGCCTTTGGGGTTTGGGGATTGCTCCACTTCAAATCTTGCCTTGTCTCAAATCTAGCAGGCGAGGAAGACGGTTAGCAAGGTGTCTCAGAAAGATTTTACAATTTTACCTCTCGCCAAGTGCAATTTTACCTCTCGCCAAGTGCAATTTTACATCTCGCAACCTGAACTTCTGAATTTCTTTCAATATTGCTTTCACTATCCGTTTCACTATCTGTGAGGTGAATTTAAGAAACTGGTCTGGGGACTGCACCTCACCCATAAAATTTCAGGTGAACTTCAAGTAAAATCTCAATTCCATCAGGCAAGACCTTTGATACCCTCTGGCCTTACCTTCCTCCAGTCTTTGAAGAAGTTCTCACGGAACACTTCCTTGGTGGTGTACTCATGGTCCAGCATCTGGGCAAAGAAGAGAGCCACCTCCTCAGCTGCCAGGCTCAGCTTCACCGCCTTACCTGGACACACACACACACTTCACTTTGACTGTCTTTTCAAAAATGTGTTTGATTTAGGTGCATGACTGGTTTGTGTCCTTGCTGTCAGTTAAAGTTAAATGGATTGAGGCACTTTTATTCATCAGCAGTAGTAGAATTAATGAGCAGTGAATGCAGCCAAAGTGACCACCTCCCACGATTAGACTCTAGAGCACACACACACAAACTTGGGAGCTCAGGGTATGATCAAAATCAAACATGCTGTAACACCCACCGCAGGTCCCACAGGGTCCTGTCAGGCTAATCCATGAATTTAGAGAGGTAGGAAGGGAGACAAGGACACAGATCTACATTCAACACCACTACTGTGAGTCAGCTACAACTGTAACACACGCACATACACACAGAGGGATTAACAATCAAAGTAACTCCCTACAGGAAAGTGCCATGGCTAGACTGCTGGAAGAAAGCCAAAACAATCACAGTCGTCAATCACAATGTTTGATCCAATACACCTTAGGCATCCTAAGGATGTGATTGTGTGTGTGTTAATGTGTGTATGTGAGAGAGTATGTGCCTGAGCCTGGCTCCAGGCTGGTCAATCCAGGCTAGAGGCTAAACCTGAGGAGAGGATGAGGGATGAAGGACACAGGTAAGACTGATGAGACAGATCGTCAATTTTACTGATCCCATTTAATTTATTTGATTTAAAAGCATACCCCTTTACCCCATCCCAGTTTCTTCACCTCCTTTATTCACTCCTTTCATTTCTGTCTGCCCTTCCCCCTATTGAGCAATATTCACTAAACTTGGAAAATACAGTAGGCACCATGCGCAAGTCATCACAGAAATACTGATTTGAAGTTCGACATGAAGACAAAAAAAGACGATAATAATGATAATAATAATGATGACTACTTTACTGGCCAAGATAATACATTTCATCAGAGAGGTTAGAGCTCAGGGTTGCCGAAATATTTTGGGGTTCGGTGCCTTGCTCAAGGGCATTTCGCCAGTGATGGTGGGCACCGCAGATCGCCAGATTCACAGCTGGAATACACCATCCTGTGGATGTCAGGGATGAACCAACTGAAGCAACTTTCTGTCCAAGTTGATGCCTCATACAGGCCCTGATTCGGAGTTCAGGTAATTCAGAATTCTTAATATAAGACCTCCCTTGATGGTTTAAGTAAAGTGATAGTTATCCCAAGACACCTGTCATTCTAAAAGACTTTCAGAGGTTTTTAACATTACCACAGGGGCCCCGGAGATTGAACTGTCAACAGATGTGAGTAATAATGACATGCGCATCTGCACATCAATTCTCAAAGCTAAATCAAACTGTCACTGCACTTTCTATAGTTGGCAAGTTGTAAGCACAATCATGTCACAAGTTATTGAAATGGTGCACTGATTGACAAAAAGAAAAATCACAGGATCCTGAAAGACCACCAGAAAAGTGATAGTTATTTTGCAGTGCCTGAATTTTAAGGAGTCACATTGAACGGTCTAAACAGTACCTGTGAGGGGTCCAGATGATTTCAAATACATTACTGTAATTACTGCAATTACTGCAATTATCAAAATGAAAATCAAATTGCCACAGCAGAAAAATTTGAGCGGAAAGTGTAAAAAAGTAGTTTAGGGTTCAAAACCACGAGTAATCACCCTTTCTAACACATTCCACTTTCATGCTGAACTGACCATTATAGTAGAAGTGAACGTCGTCTGGTAGAGGCTGGTACTCAGGAGGGAAGTAGGGTCCTTTGTGTTCCAGAAACTTCCATTTTACCCCATCTTCATACTTCTCTTCCTCCCACCTGAAAGAGAAAAGCAGATTGAAGATGCATTTGAGAAACTGAAATTGCTCATCTCCGTTTTCCCATGCAGTTTGTGTGTGTGTGTGTGTGTGTGGGTCAGGTCAAAGCGAGATGAAAAGAACAGCCTTTCCGAACCATCGCCAGCGATTCTGCTCCTCCTCCTCCTTCTTTTTGATCTTCATCTGTCTTGCCTCCTCAATCTCCTCCTTTGTCCTCTTAGGTTTTTTTGAAACTGGATGCTCTCCTTCCTGCTCTTTCTTCACCGCCTGTGTCAAGAGGAGAAAAACACGGGTAAAATGTGAATTCAAACACTCCCACACTGAAACGTATTTCCAGCAAACATCATACGACAGAAGTATTATTGATGGAGACAGATTGCCTCGGGAAGACAGACATTTACCTTTTCTTTTTCCTCCTTTACCTTCTTTTTTTTCTTCTTCAACCTGCAGGCATTCAGAGGGCAGAGGGAACACACACAGCTTATACATGATATAGAAAAACAAAAGGTTTAACTTCAATAACTAACAAATGCATTGTTAGAAAAGAAAGATTGAATATTGGGATGTTTTTCTGGAGGTTTCAAATTGCCTGTTTCTTCGTAAAGGTTCCTTGACCACGCTCAAGAAAAACCTACAAGTAAAGAAGGCTGCTTTCATTTCTAGCCAATCCAAAGCATAGAGAGCTCGCATTGACTTACGTAGGTGTAGCGCTGGGAGATGAAGGGCCTTCCATGGGCTCATCCTTTGGTCTTTTCCTTTTCGCCCCTCTCTTCTCTGCAGTAAAGTCCCCATCCTCTGGCTCCTCTTTTACCACCACACTAAACCGCAAAAAGAAGCAAGGACAATAAATGCCCTTATCCTGAAATGGAGTATAATGTCACTTGTCAACCTAGTTTTGGCTGTTAATGTTTATTTTAATCAGAAGTCATCAGCACAATTCCTTGGATTTCTAGTTTGTTGTAAAAAAATAGAAGAGTTAGATAATCAGCTGCAGCTCCAAATAGATCTTTTAGTAAAATAAAATACACTCCTCTTGCCCATTTATAGAGGTTAATAATGTTTTTTCATTTTACTTTCATTTTCTTACAGCCTCCACTTGACGATCCCGTTTGGACCCCATTTTCTTCCTCGTTGACCTCGGACAAAACCACTGATAAGATCTTATTAATTTCCCTTTTTTTCTGTTTTTTGTTGGGGTTTTTTCGGACACAGAAAATTTGAGTTGAGCTGTTGGTTTTAAATTATGCCCTGCTTAACAAGCCTAATGGCTATTTTTCCCCGCTGTTTGCCACACTGCTGGCAAAAAATCCTAATGCATACAATGATGACTCGCTGACCACAAGAAATCACACATAATTATGGTGATTAAATAACATTACTGAAACAGTGTGATTATAATGGCATAATTACAGCAATTAGAAATAAAAAATAATTACACGACTGCAAGCATGAATTTCCCTGCAGAGTGAGGAAATGGTGAGGAAGGGAAATGGACCAAATTAAGAAATCAACAAATTAGAGTCACTACTGCTAATAAATCACATTGCTCTCACACAGCACGTTTGCTTGGAGGGAAATGAGGAAAACTTGATGCGCTGTAGAGCATAATTCACATCGAACTGGGTTATCGAGGCTCCAATAGAAGCTACTGTGGTAGCGGCTACCTGGTGTACATATTGTATGAGCCTAATGCGATCTCTCTGCACATCTGTGACCCATAATGATGACTTTTGCTTGAGTGTAACAAGACTAGCATTGCTAGTCTTTCTTAGCAATGCTGAGTTGGATGCCAGATATACAGTATGTGCTCGAGTTATCAATTCAGACATTAAAGAAGGATGGAGAAGTATACTGCAAAAATCGCCCATCTTATCTAGTCGAGTTTTATTTTTCTTCAAACAAGCTGCAACAAAAAATACTCTTGAATTCAATACAGTTTCAATGCAAAGGAGTTTCTTCAGTATCTTGAAATGAGGCAGAACACTCTTCTAATCACTTGACAACGTCACTTGCTGTATAGACCTTCCATTTGTTTATAGGTTAGTGGAAAACGAAATGAGGGAGTATCAGGTGAGGGAGGGCAGGGACCTTCGTTTTATTTATTTATTTCCTGACCTTTGTGTTCACCCAACAAGCATAAATAAGAACAACATTTTAGAACATAAATTTTTGTATTTTAAAAACATCCAGATTTTTCCATGAATACATTCGTGAACACACCTACTAACAGGAAGGACGTGTCCCACTGAGCAATTTTACGTTGATTAGACGTTTAAAACACGTCTAAATGGCCATAGCCGTCTAGGCTAAATTAAGTTTAAATGGGGTTGAAAAGTGAAAGTTTATTAGATGTCTATACATAGACAATATTATCCTGGACTATATGAGAGCTACGTATAGACGCAATGTTGAAATTACTTCTTGTGCTCAGATAATTATCTTGTAGGCTAGTCTACAGGACTTCTCTGGTGCATATTTTTGGTATTTACAGATGTTTATTCATTGTAACAATGTATTTACTGCTTGGTCTAAAATAGGTCTATACATAGCCATAATGATCCTGGGCTATATGAGAGCTAAAGCATAGACACGACGTTGAAATCACGTCTTTTGCTCAGTGGGGTATAGCTCAAAAAGTGCATGATGATGTGGTCAGGGGCTTGCACCCTAACCACACTTACACTCCACCTAGGTCCACCCATACTAAAATTGTTTACTCTGAATTATGGATGCGACTTTTCAGAAATTTCCTTAATCGATTGCCAGTCACGTTAATGACCAATTAATCGATTAATCATTATGTAAAAAACAGCTTTTGACATAGAAAATACAAAATACAAAATGCGTGTTTTTACATTTGTCCTTAGGCCTACTCAACAAGTTACTCAACCAAGCAGAATTCAAAAGAGTCGGGACCCCCGACAACAGACGTCAGTGTTTCCCACAGGCTGAAAATGTTCTTTCTTTAGGGTTAAATTGTCTTTACATCGTGTCCAGCGGAACCCAACTGGCAGAATATGCAATGAAGTCTCTGCACTGCACTCATGTTAACTTTCTGAGTGTTGAGCAGCATTAAAATTGTCCGATTGAAAAGTATCAAGTTACTCTTTACCGTTACAACATATGCGAGTTCAGAGAAATTGTGGAATTTTATATTTTTTACGAACGTTTTTAGAATGGGAGACGGACTGTCAGGTTGAGTACAGAGCTACTGCATCGCCAAATGACAAACATGACGTGAGGCGCACTTAAGCCCAATGTCCACCAGATGTGGAACGGCTCCGGCACGGAAGCTGTGCGTGTGCCGGAACAGACTCGCGCCCATGTGAATCAGCGCTGCAATGTCCACCGGGCGCCGATGCGTCGCGGTAGCGGCATGGCAGCGGTCCGGAACCCGCACAGCAGTTCCACTCCGTTGTTTTTCCGCGTCTGGTCTATTTTTGCCGGATCCGCTTGTATCTGACAAGCGTGGAAATGCACTTTATTGACTTGCGGGTGATGCATGCAACTCAATCAAACGCATGCAGTGTACATTGCCTTACGTTCCGGAGCCGTTCCGATCCCGTGCCCCGGCCGTTCCGCTTCCGTTTCGCATCTGGTGGACATTGGGCTTTACAGAGCGATTTAGATTAATTTCTATACACTGATTAACTTTTTATGTTGTGCCGGCCGTACCGATATTGTGCCACTGCCACCGTTTATGTATTGTAAACAATGGCACAAAATTAGAAATAGCACATAACATACATTATCGATTAATAAATGCTTGATCGATCAAATTGTTAACGGTGATTAATCGATCGTCGATTAATCATTAACATCCCTACTCTGAATGTACTGTATGAGATGCTCCAATGAGGCACATCTTGTTGACAAAAGCAATAATCTTTGATCACCATCTTTGTTGGTGTAAGAAAATGGTTTTCTATGCCTATAAATCTACTCATCTACATCAGTTTCTTTTCCGACCATGTACAGGAGCCATACTCTCTGAATGAGTTCCAAAAGGTTTTTTTTTTTACACAAGGCTTTTTGGGGAGTGAGTCCACATTCAATCATATAGAGAAACCGTAATTTTCTTCCTGATTAACATTGATGTTCTAAAGCTTTGTAGGAGGTAAATATCCACTTATGAATTGAAGCTCTTTTTTCCTTCACTATGAATTAAAGGGATTGGAAAAAGCTTTGTTTTTTAACATTCTCCCTGTTCTCTTCCACTTTACGTTGTGAATCTCAGTGTGCAGCAGCCAAACCGTTCAGTTCAGCTGCTCAAAGGAAAAAGGAAAAAAGAGGGCATGTGAAGAGGTGGGCATATTTTTTGGCATACTGCACCGCTGAGCAAAACCCATAGAAAGCTATACAAAGGAGGGTGGTTCACTGCGTCCATTGACATTTACGGTCTGTGGTTCTAATAGCCTTATGTTTCTTCCCAAACTCTGCTGCATGGTCTTAAATTGGCTTCAACTTCCCTCCCTGCATGAAACCCACTCAACTAGCACAGTTACCACCTGAGCCTTTCTGCGAGGAAAAACCCTAAAGGGAAACATTAAAACATGATTTTATAAAAATAGTTTTTCCAATTGACATCTCCTTTGAAATGTCATTCGTACTACTGGGTTCGGCTAAATTCACCTCTGGGAAACAATCCATTAACGACTCCATAGAAACGCTGCTGCGAGATAGATTCAACGCAGCAGGTCTTTGGCCAAAGCCTGCTGTCCCAACAGCACCCTGCTGCGCATCCAACTACTCAAAACGTGCATTCTCATTTATCGCCTTCCTGACAAGCCACATATTTGTCTTCAATGCGGTACAAAATTAATTTTCTGTGAGACAGCTTAACATTCTCTGAGAAATGGGAATGGCTTCTGTCCAGGCCCCTCAGACATCAAATCGGAAGAATTCATTTCCATCACCTCAGCAGGGAGGAGAGAAAAAAAAAAGAGAAATAAGATTTCATTTGAATCATTAATGGATTAGAACTAATTTCCAATGGCAGCAGCAAGGTGCTGATGGGACAGTTTTTAATTTATATCAAACCTTTCAGCGGTTAGCGGAGAGATGCTATGTGATGATTGACTGACACAATCACTCCATGGTATCTTGTCAGCTCATTATCAAAGCCTTTAATCAGATGCTGTCAGCTGGCATTAGGCCTTCATCCCTACCTGATGCTGTTGGCAGACTCCTGGGTCTCTGTCTTAGGCGCCTTGACCTGACGTGAAGGAAAGCAGTGGGGGAAATACATTACAGCTCAGCACACAACTGCACAACATCTAGTAAAACATAGATGCAAGGACATGCACAATGACAATTTATGCATGTATGGAGACTGTGTTCGCACTTGCACATAAATAAACAAAAATACATGCATGTGGCATCCTCCAGGGCTGTTAATGAGTATGTTTACATGCATACTAATAATCCCATCTTAATCTGATTAAGGCAATACTTTAGGGCTGCAACTAACGATTATTTTCATCGTCGATTAATCTGTCGATTATTTTCTCGATTAATCGATTAGTTGTTTGGTCTATAAAATGTCAGAAAATGTTAAAAAAGTGTCGATCAGTGTTTCCCAAAGCCCAAGATGACGTCCTCAAATGTCTTGTTTTGTCCACAACCCAAAGATATTCAGTTTACTGTCATAGAGGAGTAAAGAAACCAGAAAATATTCACATTTAAGAAGCTGGAATCAGAGAAATTTGACTTATTTTTCTTTAAAAAATTACTCAAACCGATTAATCAATTATCAAAATAGTTGCCGATTAATTTAATAGTTGACAACTAATCGATTAATCGATTAATCGTTGCAGCTCTACAATACTTATTGAAATTGTTATGTCCTTTATCTGGTTGTCTTAATTGGAGTAAGGTCATAATCAGAGTAAATATAATACTGTTAACACAGCTCGATTTCTGCTCAATCTTTCAATTTATTGGGGCATGTAAACGCCTAGATTTATTTGTTTTTTTCAAACTGGGCACATCAAAGGTTGTGAGACAAAGTAACCTGGATGTTGTATTTACAAAGCAAACAGCATGGCGCAGCGGAGTGGCAAGCAGTAGACTGATAATTAAATGAATCGACATAAACCAAGTTCTGTCAGGACAACTCATGTATTGATATGAATACGTTTATCATGGTTATGATATAATAGGTTTGGTTTTGGCGGAATAGATCTGCTTTTATGGCTTGCTGCTGCACATGCATAGGCTTAGACTGGGAGAACATGACCCCCCATGTAGAGCATAGAGGCAGATCTAAGCAGGTGGAGCTGGGGAGGGGGTGGGTTAACAAGAACAGCAAATCTCTCATGACAGCTCAAGGTAGCAGGAGTAGCAGTCTGGAAGACAGCTGACTCTGTGAGTATTTGTCATTTAAAAGGCTTAACATTAAGGAATGTGAATGATGATTGGTTCACTTGAAAAAACGCGCACTGAATTAGACCAATCAGCTGAAGCCAGGGAGAGTTTCCTGACTGAACTTGCATTGCTCATTTATTAGACAAATCCTGTTACTTCAAACCATGTAAACATTGTAATCGAAATTTTGGCTTAAGCCGATTGCTCCCGGTAATCGGGGAATTGGTGGGCATGTAAACATACTCAGTGAAGGTTGTTGGATCAAATAGCATGGGGGATTACCCACTGCGACAAAAGCTGCTGCACATAGCTGTGACACAGTGTGGGCTGGGGTCAGTGGGTAACTGGGGCTGGAATGTTCACCCTGGTATCTGGCACGCTCATTCCAGACAGGCCAAAATTTATGGATGTGCTCAGATGACCATCACAAGCCCTCTCCTGGTGACACTTATCCTATGCCATCCAGAGAGTGTGACTGACACTGAATTTTCATCACAATGTACTAAATTGGGGTCAGCCTAAATGGGACATCAGGTCAGATTTTAGCCATGTCTAGCTCTGTGCAACAAAGACAGTGTGAGATGATTGAAGATGAAAGTGAGTGATTTACCCTCTTCTGGGCCTTCCCATTGTCTGTTTTCTCTGTAGATCTGCTTGGCTTTGTGCTGCTCATCAGAAAACAACAGGAGGTGGGAAATGGGGATGGAAATGAAACAAGATGTCACACAAGAGGAAAAGCTTGTTAGTGATGCAGTATTTAGAACTGTCTCTAAACAGGTGAGGAAATACAGTACATATATAAGAACTGCAAGTAGAGTAAAGTTTTGCATACGCCAGCTCTGCTATCCCTTTACTGTGACTGAATGCATCTCTCGTGGTCAGTTTTGGCTGCCTTCCTACTAAGTCTAGGCTTAGAGAGAGAGCAAATAAGGCTGATGTTCATGCCTCTGCCTGGTTAGTATCATTCCAGTCAGACAATGCCATAAAATGCCACCAGTCAGACAGGCAGTGTCCCAGAAGATCCCCCTACAGCCTTGAACATGTCTCATTGCAGTTTGACCTTTCCGCCCTTCAGGGGTACAATAAAACTGAGCTGCAATTATTCCCCACCTAAGTCAGAATTTTCATAATCTTTCTGTGAGCATCCCAATCCTGAATATTTGATAGTAAGACAGTTAAAATAGTTGGCACTTTCATGCTTAGGCAAATTAGTTCCAGCAGTCTTGTAGCTGAGGAGGGTACAGTTGATCCTTAATCAGTAATTCAGTCAGTGTGCCATGAAATAACATGAGGCTAGCTGTCACAGAGAGCTGCCTGCTCTACTGCCAGTAGCGCTTACAGGTGTCTATTCATCTCTCTGCTCTCATCAATTACACGAGCCAATGACAGATCACTCTGCATTCATTTGTCTGCTCACATATGCATGGTAATAATAAACGCATCAGATATCAAGGTAAATTAATTTATTCATATGAAGATGGAGTACCCACTGTACTCAGCATAATGAATGCATGCACTCACTGCCACCTACCCACTCAACTACTCAGCCGGCGTAGCTTTCTCTCGAAAATACTTTTTTGTGTGTGTCCTTTGGCAGGTGCGCACACACACACACTATAAGAGCTCTCCTCTCTCATTTGATGTATCACCGGAGCTAGAACCAGTTTTTATCTAAAGATGAATTTGTCACCACATTTGAGCATTTCAACAACATGAAAGGCAAGGTTACAAGCTGGCTGTATGCAAGAGCAGGTTTTGATGTGTGGCCTCTGTTGATATCGAACAGATGCTGAATGTTCTGCAGTCAAGTGACATGCATAGATTATTCGGGCATTGCAGTAACTCAACAATTTTGGCAGAGTCACACAGGTATTTGATGATGGCACTTGACTAATGTTGATGGAATAATGATTATGTGCTAGCTAAATTGTGCATGTCAGCAAGTCAACCATTGTCTGTGTTTATTTCTCTCTCTCTCTCTCTCTCTCTCTCACACACACACACACACACACACATATACACTTCACCTCTTCTTGGTTGGATCCCCCCCGGCACCAGCTTTTTCATGATCACTCAGCCTCTTTAGTTTATTTGCTTTGTGTTTGGCCTTCCCTTCTCCTTTGGCCTCCTTCTCTCTTCCCATCTCTCACCTGTACCTTAATAAAGCACACTGAAAATTAACTAGTTAGCAGCAAATAGTCAGCCAAACAAGTTCAGTGTTGACAATGTATAAATACTACTTTGGAAAATGTAATGCCAGCCTCGGAAACCGTCGTTGGCCTCCAATTAGCTAACCGTTAGTTAGCTAAAGTTAACCAACGCCAGGCTGATCAATTAGCTAGTATCCCTAATTCCGCATGACCAACAGAACATGACATTACACTTTTGTAACAGTAACTGCCATTCCACAATGTCACACGATATGCTCACCAGTTACGGTGTCTTGGCAAATATCGGCTTACTTTCTCATGTGAAAAAATAAGCTAGCGTTAACCACTTTTTGTTGACTTGATGAACAGATTGAACTCTCGCCCGGACCCGAGCCTTGCAAACTGACTTGAGTCGTGTGGCGTCTATTCCAGCTGAATTCTGATTGGCTGAGAAAGTCACACGAGTTGCCAGGTAAGGTGATGTGAAAATTCTAACGAGCATGTGTGTATTTTTATTTTATTTTTTTATATAATTTTTTTTTTACGTTTGACATGATGGAATGAGTTTCAATGCAGTTAGAGTATGTTGGATCAACAAAAACTAAATTAGAGTTAGAAGCCGTGAATTAACAGGTGAATATGGGGTCCGCCGAGGGAGCACTACCTAAAACAGGAGTCAGGTTGCCTGGCAGAATGGTGAACACTTAAACCCAAGAATGATTTTCCCTTTTCAGACTGTTTCATTTGATTAATTATCAAATGAGGCTTAGAGGCTATAAACTGTTCAGTATTTCAGGAATAAAAAAAACTAAAATTACAGAAAAAACATAAAAAAAAATAGACATGATAATAAATGTGTGCAGTAGAAATATGTTTTTACAATCCCATAAATCATCTCGCGACCACTGACTCCTGGGTCCACTGATAACGACTGGCCTAGGGCAACATTGGACTGAGGAGATCTGTTAGTGGAGGTGAAGGGTGATACATGCCAAAACTCAGAGCAGCATACATTATTGTCCGTACTCAGACATGATTTTGACGAAACTTGGAGGGATGATGCACTATGTTACAGCTTTTAAAAGAGTGGTGGTTGTGCTGTAATTAAATAAAAAAAATTGAAAGGCCATACACCACCAGTCCGATGTTAATGAAACTCGGAGGGGTGGTGCATTTTGTTACTGATTACGATTAGCCCAAGAGGTGACACAGTTTACTGTGCCCTCGTATGATTGTTGTTGTGTAAATGAAAAAAAAAAAAAATGTAATACATATTTACAGCATGGGTGTGTGTGTGTTTGTGTGTGTGTGGGGCGCGGGGGGGGGGGGGGGGGACTTCAGTCACTTTCAGGGACACAAACCAGACTTAAGACCAGTTGATTGGGGACGGCTTGTGCAATTGGGGACAAAAGCCGTGTCCCCAATTGGTAAAAAGCTGAATTTTGGGTCAGTGGTTAAGGTTAGGGTTAGGATAAGGTTAGGGTAAGGTTACGATTAGGTTAAGGTTAGGGTAAGGTTACGATTAGGATAAGGTTAGGGTAAGGTTACGATTAGGTTAAGGTTAGGGTAAGGGTTAGGTTTAGGCAAGTAGTGGTTATGGTTATGGTTAGGGTAAGTCTCCAGGAAATGAATGTTAGTTATGTAAATACCCTATAAGACTGTGTGTGTGTGTGTGTGTGTGTGTGTGAGAGAGAGAGAGAGAGAGAGTGAGAGAGAGAGAGAGAGAGAGAGAGAGAAGTAGGGAGAGGGAAAGTGAGAATGGACTGACAGTTCAGACTGTGAAAAGACTGTGTAACATAGGCTACTGAATTTAATTGCTAGGCAGCATATTTTAACTGTTAAGGATTATAGCTCATATTGTGAATAATATGGTGAACAAATGACATGCAAAGTCTCAAACATGCAAAGTGCATGAATGGAATGGGAACAGGCAGTGAAGCATACAATCTCTCAGTCTAAGGTTAAGCTCTGATAGACCAAGCCTCATCATATCGGGTTCATGATCCAGTCTGTGATGTTCTGCCTGGCCCAGCAGCATCTTTTACTGAGGCAGGATAAATCACCATCAAGCCCCCTGTGCCCCAGAGAAGGAATGCTGGAGCTTATCCCCAGATGTTGTTCAAAAGCCCTGGGAGAGGGACATCAGTGTCAAAACTATAGCCTATAGGGTTCGACCGATGTTGGGTTTTGATGGCTGATACCAATACCAGTATTCCTATTGGACCTACCGATAGCCAGTATTTTTTTTTGCCGATATTCAATATCTTTGAATTTAATGAAATTCTTTTTGAGTTGACACGTCCTTAATGCAGGGTGACCCTGCCCATCTATTCAATGGTAGGGGAAATGCTGGGATACCCGCTGATTCATCAGTTTCTTGTCAAAAAGAGAATTATTTAGGATACATATGGTCAAAAACAAGAGTAAGCATTTTTCTTGTTGATGTTGTTGTAGTTTTGCTCCATGGTATTAGGACTGTTCCACTTGAAGGGCTTACACAATCTGGTCTACCAACTTCAAACTTGATATCATCGTCTTTGAGTTTTGAAATGCTACTGAAAATGAAATGCACAGTTCAGGAGTATTTGAGTGATTCTGAGCATCCTGTGTGCCATGCCTCCAAATGGCCACTAGGGCAGATAGGGTAACCGTAAGTGAGTAAATGAATATGCGAGTTAACTACTTTGTGGATCCATGATGCTTCACATCTAAAAAAAAAAAAAAAAAAAAAATCATAATAATAGTCGACACATGAGCTGTTCAGATTTTTTTTTAATGAGCTCCAAACATTAATTTTAAATGTATATTAATAATATATACTAATACTGGATTATGGATATGAAATGACACTCAAAAGCTTCAATGAGAAAAAAAAATAGCCACGGACACATGAAAATGGCACAAATTGATTGTCAAACAAATCAATTAGGTTACATAAATGAATTAGATTTAGCGACTCAAAGGTTGCATGAAAGTAACATGAAAGTAAGCCTGTTTGTATACGTTATGATGAATAGGTCTACTGTATAAATATGAAACCTCATTGACTGCATACAGCAGTCTTTTAGTTGCACTGTCTCTTTAAGAAACCCGGAAACGCTTGCCTTGTGTGTCCATCCGGTCTATCCTACTGGTCGCGGGTCCCAGAGTGAAACGACAGCTGAGCTCCCTCCCGGCGATGATATCCCACCACATAATCTGCACTCTGCGTAGCGGTGTGCGGTGCTGGCGACACCGAGCTGTCCTGAAAGCGGCTGTGGAGGCCTCGGACTTCAGCGGCGGGCGCTGCTACTCTACCCCGAGTCGTGGCGGTGTAACGGGCATGGAGGAGATACTGGCGAGGGTCGTTGCACCTTTACCCACATACGAGACGAGAGACAAATCCCCCCTCCCCCGAATCAAACAGTGTGGAGTTCATGCACTTCTACAGGGGTCTGGACAAGGAACAGAAGCTGGATTTACTGGGCAAGCTTTCGCAAGATTTCGGGGTGGATCACAAAGTGTTTCCGAGCTCGCTTTGAAACTGTTGGACACTCAGCTGCGGGACTTGGCGACCATTTTGCAAGTAGAGGACAGGCTGCGGTACGGCTTGACCCCCCGTTATAAACAGTTGCTTAATCATATCAGCAGGGTCGAGGGGGGAGTTAAGTTTCTGGTGGATCTCCGAGCCGACGTGCTTGAAATAATCTCGGCCAAAGCGAGCGAAAGCCCACACATCAGGGTAAAAACATTTGTTTACATTTTTCTACGGAAGCTCGACTGAGTCAAGTTGTACCGTTCGCGTATAGACGATAGCATTGATGTTATACAGTGAGGTTTACCTGGAATTGGCTGTTCAACTGCAACTCAAAAGAGTTTTTTCAATCTATTAAATAAATATACGCTTATCTCCAGGATTACATAGTAATTCCATAATGAAAAAAACAGATGTAAGCCCAAGCTATAGCCTATCTGTGTGACATGTAATGCTGTTAGGTGCCTTTTCCATAACTCAGTTTCCGAATAGGGGCATAAACTGCCACCCTCCTACTTTTGCCTTATATTTGCAGATAGGGGTTACATTCATAACAACTTGAGAGGGTGACCTTTGCCCAGCATTTTCCCCTTACACAGCTGGAACTGAATCAGGATTTTTTTTTAGCTTTCCTCATAGGCTAGGAGGTCATTGCCAATAGGCCTAATAGATTCTGCTTGGTAAGACACTGGTAAGCTCAGTTTCAGGGCTGGATGCTTGCTTCATGGTATGCTATGCTTGCCTTCCGGGGCAGGTCAGCTGGCAGGGCAGGCAGAGCTGCCTGGCTTCAAGTGCTACTGGAAAACTCTTATTTCTGAGTTTGGAAGTCATAATCACAACTTGTTGAGCACAAAATGTATGCCCTGTAACAAAGGTTTTTTGTTTTTAGTGGATAGGTGAAGTGACAAGAGCTACTTTGTGCTGCAGCCACAGAATGAACAGGACAAACTGTGCATCAGGCATGTAATTGATTTGTTTAAACAAAAGGCGTAATAACTAAAGGTTCAACAAAGACAGAAAATAAAAACGTACAAACTCTTTATTTACATAGAATGCCAAATAATAACACAATGTTGACACAGTTCCATGCTCTCTGCCCCCTAAACGCCATATCTTGGAAACTCATTTTCCTCTTTGTAAGTCGTTCGTTGCACTCTGCTAGTAATTACAAGTTTTCCGGCAGCACTTAAAGGCAGCAGCTGCCTTGCACACCATTTATGAAGATGGAGAGACTTTCAGACGGCAAGCTAGCTGTCACATGAAGTCTATGCAGTTTGTTTGTTTGGGAAGAAAAACTAAAGCAACTTTTAAAAAGGGCTATTCCCATCTAAGACCTTCACTGCCTCTTCCCCAAACCAGTCTGTTTCCAAGCCCTGATGATCTTTACCTTCAAATCGTTCTCTCTTCTGTTGTCTCCTGTTTGATGCTGCTGGACAGCTAGGCCTAATTCAGGCGAAATACAAATGCACCCACTCCACTACTGAGGGTATTATTTGGCTTCATTTACAGATACCTTAAGGCATTTTTGAATGGATTTTTGGCAAATGTGCGTTCACTGTGTCAGCCACTTTTTACCTTTTTTTTTTACCTGTGCTTATGTATTTTTCACCTGAAAAGTTAGATTAATAATGTAATTGTGGCTCCATTAGCATGCAGTAGTTAAGCCTTTTGTATATGGGCTAAGTAGCTGTTTGTTTAGCTAATTGGATGAGTGCCTATAAAAGTTAAAATGATGAATGTATAAATTTACTGCCCAATATGAGAAAATGGATACTAGGCTATATAAGGAACAGGCCACAGCAAAGACATTGAGATTAATGAAGAATCAGTGAGGTTTGGATTTGGATGGCTCAGTATTGTTTTTAGAATTGTGCAAGAGCTTTGCTACTTAGGAATGCTTTCTGATTCAGTGCAAAGACAGATGGTGTAATCTGAAAGGCTAACTCCTTTAATGACTTTACGCCAACCAGAGCAAAATAAAAAAAACAGCATTATTTGATGAGGCTGGGTGACATTCAAGCTGCAGCAGTTGGTCTCCACGAGATCAAACAGAATGTGTCAAGTTTTTGTTTTACTGAAGCTATGAGTTATTCAGCCTTCAGATATGCTTGTGGAACTGTTGTAGCTCAAGCTGTGTTTTGTCAACACTCCTCTCAGATGGGGATCAGATTGCATTTGCAAACGGTTTCTTTTGTTTGTTTTCACCTGCATGGAGTAACAGATGGGGGGGGTTTACCGTATCGAGAAAATTCATAAGTGACGAGTGTGAGCCAAGTTGTTCAACACAGAAAAGTATACTAAATTCACTTTCAAATACTTTCCTGTGATTACTGAAACTGTCTGCCGTTCATTGTCTGTGTGGCAGTTCCTCCCCATTTGGCACCTAAGTAGGCAAAAAGAATTGCCTAAATATTTGCAAATATGATTTCCCCCAGGTCTGACTCCTCTGTGTTTCCACTGTCAGTCCGTCTCTGATTCTTTATGCTGGCTGTATCTGTGAGCTGGATGAATACTGACTTGACATGGTACTGTATTTCTATCCTTAAAAGGGCCTGGGGCTGTGTATTGGCTAGTGTCCTGGAGAGTAGCTGCCAGTGTGTCACAGGCCAACACCGTAACGACCAGCTTGTTCTTTGAGAGCACAAACATTAAGCCTCAGTAGCCTTTATAGATGGATACCAAATACAAACCGAGTGCAAAAACGCTCTAGTAAGATATCATCTGCATTCTTTTTCTGTGTTGAAAAGAGCAGCTTCTCTGAAAAAGATGATGGAGTTTTAAGTGTAGAAGAATATAAATTTAACTAACTTAAAGCTTCTGATGTCTGTGATATCTTATGAAATAAATATTGCTTTGAGCAAGTGAGTGTAGGACTACACCAGGCTATTAGCGGTTGCTCAGGTTCTATCATGTGTCTGCTTTTCTACAACTAACTAGACAAAGTGTAAGCTGCAGATTTGTGACCTTGTTGAGTTGTGTTTGCCCATTGATGATGGAGTGAAGTTATGACTTTATCTTGATCATCAATTTGTATGTAGTATGAGTTCAGAGCCTGTGTGTGCACATTTAACCTAGTACTATCCTTCAACTTCACAGATAATCGCTAGTCCTGATTTCAAAGATCCTGACTGTGCTATTGTCCAAGGACTTTCTCAGTACCTTGCCTGCTCAGTACCTATCTTAGGCCTGGTGAGAAGTGGCTCAGATGCATTTAATCTCAATAACCCAGATCCGTTGAGGCATATCATAGTTTAATAGGTCTTAACAGACTAGAGTACACTCTGCTGCCACCATGGCCTTGGTATTTGGTTGTTGTTATTGCCAGAATTTGATTGAACTGGAAATGGGGGGAAAGGTTATGGTGAATATGAAGCTAGCCTCTGTATTGACAGTGTGTGTGTTCCAAGGGAGAGAAAAAAAACTGGCATTCAAAAGTGATGCAGGTAATCAAAGCGGCACCGAGTCACAGGGAGGAAAAAATCAGAAAATTTCTGAAATGACTAAAGTAATGAAAGTTTGGAATTTTCAAGACCGCAATTACCGCTCTTGTTGCGGGAGTGTCACTTTGAATTCCACGCTAGATTAGTCTGTCTTGGCTGGGGTAATCGATTTTCGCCGTTGGTCCGCACTCCTTCCTCCTGCGGGCTTTTCATTCTTGTCCACCTGTACACAGACCGAGTGGATGAAAGATGTAAAAAAAAAAAAAAAAAAAAGTCTGAGTTCTACACTTTAACACACACTTCATTTTAGTTTGCTCTCTGGGATTTGGCAAATACTTCCAGAGTGTCAGTGAGACTGTTTCCCCCCACAGAAAGGCTGGCAGGCAGATATGTGGCATACAGCCTACTAGAGTAAAAGGCATTGGCACACAAGCACATTGGTGGTCAGCGGTCACGGCGGATATGGAGAAGGAAGTGTATCTGGCCTTGAATAGACGGACTGTTCCTTGTAGGCATTGCAGTCTCCATCGCTCTGTATAATCACTATGTAACCACTGCTCAAGATGGAGAGGGACCTTGTAGCAGAGGCTGTATCAGCTCACAGCATCGGTGCCGAACCGCATTGATATACCTCCGGTGTCAAAAAGTGTTGCCTCATTTTCTCTCTAATGGAGTGGAGGATTGTCCGCCCTCCCCTTCCTCTCTTTTCTCCCCGTCTCCCTCCTAACCCTAGGCCTCTAATGCTCGGCCCTTCCCTTTCAAAGAACTCCATCTTCTGCAAGGTTAACAGAATACAGATTTGTCCCTGGGTTCGGCCGTCCTTTTGTGTGCGCGAGGATTGGGAACCCAAGGCACTTTTATGTGGTGTTGATGTGCTGGGGGTTTTTTAGAGAAAAGCTTGGCCGGGATTATCAGCCATTATAGAATTGTTTCTTTTGCTTCTGGTAACTGATGAAGTTTGAGTAGCACGCACACACACACACACACACATACACATACACATACACACACACACACACGGGCGTCACAAACTGAGCAATAGATAGAAGTTGTGCTCAAGCTTTTTCGAGCCCGGAGGGTTGGTCTCGACCTGCTCCTCACAAAAAACAGAATTTTCCAGTGTGAAATCTCTCGACCATATAGAGGTGAATAATTCAGGGGCTAATGCCTATATGCGGGGAAGAATTTCAAGGTTTGTCATTTTGAAGTATGGTAGTTGCTGCTGGAGAATTTTACGCAGTGGCTATTAGACCTTGACTATACAGTATAGTTTGGTTATCCATCGATTACTGTGATTGACAAGAAGGCATTAAAGCCAGCCTGAAGTAAAGGCATCCCATTGAACAGTCAATATAAGGTGTGTGTGTGTGCTTGTTTGTGTGTTTACAAGAGATTTGCTTTAAATGAAGTCTGACCTTTGCAGGCGGACAGGCCTGCTTTGAAATGGCAAGTTGTTTATTGAAGCGCCTCCTCTACTCCTATTGCGAGCTCACACACATCACAACTCATAAGGTGTAATGAAAACATTCAAACGGCACACAGACAACCGAGGGACCGAACGTCCACACAGTCCATAACACATGGGTGCGGATTCGTCTGTGTGAAGCGACGCTCCAGCCTGCAGATTCACTTCAGCCACGCTGCTGTCAGTCATTGGGATGGCACTTATGAGTCCTCTCTATAAAAGATGTTACGAGACTGTAAAGACGGGTCTGTTTACCCTACACATTAGTGTAATAAAGTTGTAAAAGCAGCAGTTTCTCAAAGAATACCTTGTCTCGGCGTCCCGGCTTTATTAGATGGCACATAGAGTGACGGGAAAGAGAGAAAGAAAGAAGAGGAAGTCTGTTAATTTGGTACATGTATTATGGATATCATGGGATTTTTGCAATGAGGAAGAGGCATTAGTGGCTTTGTGTTATGTAACAGCTGTGCTTAATTATTGATGAAGGGCTGTACTTTGATGTGGGGCCTTAAGATATATTTTGTCACGATGCCTTTACCTGCATACCAGTGTTTTTTGACTCAGGTCCTCTGAGTCTCACTTATCAAGCGCTATAAACGCAGAGTACGACAGAAATTCTGCTTGCGTTTCCCCAGCAGACCGACTGCTGAGCTATTTCCTCGCTAAGGGAGGGAATGTGGTGAATTGTCTATTATCAGCTGAATGGGGAGGTTAATTCTAAACTTGACCTCTCACCTCTCCCTCTCCCTCTCTCTCTCTCCCCCAGGACCTGAACGGCACTCTGAAGAGCTTGCTGTCTGAATGGTTCTCTGTAGGTCTGCTCCGCCTGGAGAGAATCACCTGGCAGTCCCCCTGTGAGATCCTGCAGAAGATCAGCCAGTAAAGACACACATGCACCCTCACACTATCCTCCTCTTCTCTCTCTGTCTCTCTCTCTCTCTCTCTCTCTCTCTCACTCATCTTGAAGGACCATATCAGTGTTTTGCTCGATTTCCCTCAGGTGATAAACCTGCCTTAAAATTCTCTGCTGCTTCGGGTTTAGAAGTCACGGACGTTTGAATTTAATTTGTAAAACAATCTTTTCTTCAGGGGCTATTTTCTGGCAGAGACGTGCATTCTGTTGTGTGAGGAGTGATGCATTCAGATGTTATCGATATATCAGAAAAATTAATTTCCTACTTGGTAGTCAGCCAGACTAACTATCCTAACTTTTTTAAAACAAGAAGAAGCCAAATTCTTTTCACGATGTCCATGTTTGCTTATCATCTGTCTTCTGGGTTTGATTTTCCGGCCAAACAGCGTACGAATGCAGTGTTGTTTGGCAGCTGACTTTGAAGTCCCGGATGTCGGAGCCTCCCGTCGGCATGTGAACGCACCAGAAGACTTTTCAAATCGATGCGGGCATGAAACTAAATTACCACACACCGATAAAGTGACTTTGACAAAAACAAACCCGGGCAGGATGTTCACTGTGATGGATTACCTATCCCTGCGAGTTGATTTTCGTACCGTACTCAAATAAATGGAAATGAATGGCTGCCAGGAAGGTAGGAAAAAAGCATTCAGACAGCTAAAAAAGTTTAGCATGCTTCGGAAAACGGTCGGTTGTGATGTAAAGTATGTGAATTGTAGTGGAAAAACACCGGTGTGGTCCTAACCTCCTCTCCTCTCCTCTCCTCTCCTCACCTCCTCACGTACAATTCAGACACAGTATGACGCTTAGAAACGGCAAGGCTAACTCTCTGTGTATTGTCAGGTATGAGGCAGTGCACCCTGTAAGGAACTGGACCGATATTAAGCGCAGAGTGGGGCCGTACCGACGCTGCTATGCCTTCACCCACGCCGCCATGCCGGGAGAGCCTCTGGTCGTGCTGCACGTCGCCCTCACCGAGGACATCTCCGACAACATCCAGGTTAGACGCTCCAGTGTGGCTGCAGGCTGCTGTGCTGCTTTGTCTCACTTCACCACACCTTCAAGAACGCTTGAAAATGTGGGATATACTATTTTTGTTCCTCCTCAGCTGACAAATTGATTATCACTGTGTGAAAAAACAATGCCTACAGCTTTTTTTAGGCAGCGTGTCCCCGCGGGAGCGACCTCTACGGTGCTGGCTTTTTCATTTCTTGCTGTTTACAGTGGCAAGACGTGGTTTTGACAGTGCGGAAAGTTGAGAATATTTCTTCTCGTGGAAAAAGTGCAACACTTCAAATGGATTCTCTAGACGCACAAAGCCGTTTCCACAGTTTTGCCTGAGCAGTTACTGGCTTAAAAAAAGAGGTGTTTGATAGATACAGGCCTTTAGTTCTCATATGGACAAGAGAGGAGGCAAAACCTTGTGAAATAGTTGTCATGTCATGCTATTGTATACAGTCTCCTGCCTTTGTTGCAGCTATCCAGCTAAATACTCAAGTCTCTGAGGATGGATTAGACAGGTAACTATCAGCTTTGGAGCCTGTCTTTTTGACTCTGCAAATACATCTGTCCCTCACAGAGTATCGTCCGCGAGTTCACCACTCTGGACTCCGAGGAGGATGTGAATAAGATCAACGCAGCCGTCTTCTACTCCATCTCCTCCACCCAGGCCGGCCTACAGGGGGTGGAGCTGGGCAACTACCTCATCAAGAGGGTGGTCCGAGAACTACAGGTGGGTCAGTCGATGGGCGGGCGGTTGGGTGGGTTGATGCAGGGGGTCGCTCAGCAAGTTGGTCTGAGAACTATGGATGGATGAATAGGTGAATATGTAGACTCAGGGAATTATAGTACCTCATCAGAAGGGAAACTAGGGATGGATGAGGCAACCTAGAAACTACCTCATTAAAAAAGAAAAAGAAAAAATTTCTTTGTGGGCGGCACTGCTACATTTTCAGCTGGATCATTATACATGATCATGGTCAGCCAGGCTCTACATGTGGTTTTTAAAAGCTGCATTAAGAAAGACAATTAGCCTTTTTTTTGGTTAGCTGATACTATACTGGGTGAATTTGAAATGAAACCAAAACGCATTAGCGTGATGAATATTTATCAACATTCTCACCTAGTCCCATTTTAAAGGTCAGTATTGGCCAATTGGGAATCGGTAAAATCCTCACAGTTTCACATTTTGAAGAATTATGTGAGACCCGCAGTATATTAGAGTTTCCAGAGAGACTTGGCCATGTCGGAGTTTAAGGTCAGGGTCAGAAGAGAGTTAAGGTTTGGGGACTGTGAATCTGCTATTTAACCGTCTCTTATGTAAATACAATAACCATAAAATACCATAGAAGACCGTCCTTTCACAATAAAGCCAGATAACAATAACAGTGCACATGACACGTGCACAGACACATCTGTTAAACTCCCGAACCCCTCGGCTCCTCCCCCACGGTGTAGTATTAATAAGTGTTGTTTGACTCCACCCCGGGAACAACGCAGCTTGCTGTGTATGACTCACATGCTGAATTCTATTATTCACACTGTGGCAGCTTTCAGGTGGGGCCCAGATGGTGAAATGTTATTCCAGAGAGAAAGATAGCTGTGATAGGCGAGATTTTGCTTTGAGTGCTTTTTTCGGAAGTTTTATTTTTGCTTTCTGTCGCAGGGCTTCGGCTGATGCATAAATCTTCTACTCGTTTTACCCACTCGCTTACAGACACGCGCGCACATGCACACGCACACATAAACAGAGTGGTAGTCAGTAGACAGGGCGGTAATGAAATCTCAGCCATCCCCCTCAATAAGCGCAGGAGAGCCCTCCATGTCAGGCCACTCCAGCTAGCACTTGTTAAATGATTGGAACATTGAATGGAACATCAAAAGCCACTCCACCCGACAGATGGGAAATGGCTCTTTGTAGTGTATCCTCATAAAAATCAGGTTTCAGAGCTGAACGCCGGTTCCGCTTTAGTCATTCATACAACAGGACTGTGTTTTGATTGCGGGACGCATTTTTATTTATTGGCATTTTTTATTAATGGCAACATAAGGTTCAATAAGCTCAGTAGATATTGCTTTGTGTGAGTTTTTGTTTTTGTTTTTGTTTTGGTCTCATGACTATCTGTTTGTGTGATAGGAACGCAGGCTGTATTGCACTGTGTTGCACCAGCTAGATAATAAATAAAAAGCCTGGCGACATTAAACTCCTACAGATGGTAAATGTTGTCCGCTAGCTTTGTGGCATGTCATCCCCAAAACTCTCTCTAGCCATACTGTGACTTTCATACTTACACTGCTGTGACCCCAGTGGGAATCGAACCCCCAACCCAAGCGCCACGCTCTGCCTATCGGGCTGTACAAATCCACCGCTTGTATTCTGCAGAGGCCCTGGCTTTGTGACAGGGTTGTACCCTACGCAAAGGTGAACGGAGGAGCAGCGCAGCCACACGGGGGCCACTACAATGATGGATGGATGATGGAGAGGAAAGGAAAAGGTCACAGCTGTGATTTAGGGCGAAGGGAGGAGGTCCTGCTTGTCTTTGTTGATTGGACCCTGGGGCATCGTTCTGGCACCGCTCCTCTTTTTTCGTCCGTATCCTCTCGTCCCTCTTTCTGTTTTTTTTGTCTTTACTCGCCTCACCTTCCCTCCTCCCTCCTTTTAGAGGCACCCACTCCTGACCTGGGAGATCTGCTTATCTCACAATACGATTTGATACACGATATTCACGATTCAATACAACCACGATACGACGTGATAAATAAAAGTTCAGTGACAACAAAGTCAGACTGTGCAGAGTTATCCACAAATCTTTCTAGCAATAATATTGGCTTGCTTGAATGTAAACAACAATTTAAAAATGTCATTATAAAGTAATAAATAATGTAATTTGTATGGAGAGCTTGTGAAATTGTGATGGGCAAGCTGTCGCATTTGTGATTACTACAGCAGAATAAAATGGAGCTAATACCGCAATTCATTTTCCTGCCCCACGATGCGTATTTTCACATTTTTGTATCACAATATATTCGATATATCCTCCCATCCCTACGTGGGAGCACCCAGGAGTTCGGAGGAGAGGTTGGAAGTGAAGAAGGAGAGATGAAGATACAGTTAGGGTGCGAGAAACACACAGAAAAAAGGACAAAAGGAGAGAGCGAGCATGAGAAAGAAAGTTGCAAAGAGGGAAGGAGGAAATAAGGAAAGGAGGAAAGGAAAAAGTATGTTGTCGAGAGAAAGAGAGAGGCGGACAGACAGCGGCGCGTCCCTCCAGGGTTTGTCTGGCACTTCCACTTTCATTCATGGCCTCTCACTCCTCTGTCTGCCACGCCGCTCCGTCAGTTATCAACCCAGACGTCAGAGAGAGAGAAAGAGGGGGAGGAGGAGGTGGTGGTGGTGGTGGGGCGAAGGAGTTCTCATGAAGATGTGACAGAGGTGGGGGAAGAAAAGGGCTGTGGGAGGTCTGCCGCTGAGACGCTAGACTAGACAGAGGCACGGGGGAGCGCCGAGAGAGAGAGAAGAGGACAGGTATTAAAGGTAAGAGTGCAGGGGGGGACGGGAGGAGGAGGAAAACAGAAGGACGGAGGGAGGGGAGAGAAAGGGGATCATCCATCTCCATCAACCGGGGCAGGATAGTGAAGCAGCGGAGTTGATTTGTAACGCCGCTCTCTCTATCTGTTTGTTTGTCTGTGGAACTGAAGGCCCGAGCCGTCGAGCACAAACAGGGAAATTTAGTTTTGTTTTTCTGATACTGAGGTCGGGCATTCGCCTGCCTCGTTTCCACTGTTGACCTTCTGGTGGATATCGAGTCTCGGCTGCCTTTCAGCTGTTTTCTTTTACATCTTTATCTTGTCTACTCATCCCCACCCCGTCTCCCTGTTTGCTTTTGTTTGGTGTTTTCGTCTCTTTGTAGCGGTAAGGCCGGGTGATACAATTCTGCTTTGAATCTTGTCTGCTTGTGTCTTTTTGGTAGTGATTCAATAGATGGCATTTTTAGTTTAAAGTCTGTCTTTCTCTCCCTCCCTCCCACCCTCTCTCTCTCCCTCCCTCCCACCCTCTCTCTCTCCCTCCCTCCCTCCTGCAGAGTGAGTTCCCCCACATGGCCCAGTTCTCCAGCCTGTCTCCCATCCCGGGCTTCTCCTCCTGGCTCCAAGGCCTGCTGAGCCAGTACAGGAAGGAGGGCCGGGGCTCCGACCTCCTGTCAGAGCAGGAGTGGAGGGAGGTGGAGCAGGCGACCGACGCAGCCCCGGGCACCGCGGCCCTGGACGCCCTGCGCAAGCTGATCGGCACCGGCGAGTGGGTACGCTCGGAGCGGCTGGCCCGCGTCATGGAGCCCGCCCTGATGCACCTCTGTGCCTGGTATCTGTACGGGGAGAAGAGGCGGGGCTACGCCCTCAACCCGGTGGCCAACTTCCACCTGCAGAACGGGGCCACCATGTGGCGGCTCAACTGGCACGCCGACACCAGCCCCAGAGGCGTGGCCAACTCCTGCGGCATCATGGTGAACTATCGTTACTTCCTGAGCGAGACGCCTAAAAACAGCGCTCTTTACCTGCAGAACAAGGTCATCACAGCCTCGGAGCAGGTGCTGGGCCTGGTGTCCCAGTTCCAGAAGAACAGCAAACTATGAGGAAGACAGGTTGACACCCCAGTTACACCCCAGAAATACACTCATGTTCGATTGTTCCGCAGAGTAGATTGCACTTGGTATCACTGATACATTTTGGACTGATGAACGTTGTTTTGTTTGATTTTGTTTAATATAAAAAAAAGGTTAATGACATCAGTAAGAACAGGACAGAATGACATCGGCCGCCATTGTCCTTATTTTGAAATGAAATGAGAACAGTTTCCACATGTTGTGTCTCATCTCATCTGCTGTATGTAGTGCATGGGTTAGGCTTCTTGCCTCATTGGGTTTCTGGCTGAAGCTGTTTGGTATCGTCTGAGTGCTTCCCAGGCTGAGAGACTGTAGCTAATGAAGCACGAGGCATCTATCAATGCCTTACCATGTTCCTGGATAACAGTGTGTGTGATGGTGAAGCAGGAGCGCAGCTACTGGAAATAAATGATGTTTTGTTTCTTTCGTGTGGCTGAACTGTCTCACTGCAAAGAGGTTCAGGAATGGGAGAGTATTGGACTGATTGATTTTTTTTTTTTGTAACGTGCCGGCGTGCCTGTCTCTGTTTGTATACACATGTTGCTTCATTGCCTCTTCCTGCTGACGCTCAATACACAAAGGCATTACATTACACCTTGTTCTTTCACACATTCGACACTGAAATCACTGACGGAAAAAAAATATTATTTCATATTCAATAACTCTAAACAGAACCACCACTTCATTTTCTGCCTTGTATCATGACTAGCCATATTTTACAGTTGGCTGTGCTCACTCACACCCAGTGGGCGGGACCCTCCCAGTAGCTCCATTCAGGTGATGTTTGATAGCGTTGCCATCACCCCCACCCCCTCCCCCCACCCCTCTCTGGAGAGCCATCACTGATGTTCTAACTGCTGCATACAGGTGCCAAGCAGGGCTCATATCAGCCCACACCCCATTGTTGTGAAATAATATATCACAGCAAGTTGACTGTGAAATTACATTTTATCTCTCCAAGGAGCCAAACTTTCTTTTCATTTTTTTTTTTCACACTCTATCTCTCCCTCCCTCTCTCTCCCCTTTCCCTTTCCCCGTGCCGCTCTGTGTCCTAGAAACTAATGGAGTGAGAAATAAAGTTAAAGTAAATGGCTAGATTGATGGTGTTCAGTTGTGAAGAAGGGGGGAGGAGAGTCGGGAAGCATAAAAAGGACAGTTGTTTAAAGGATGCCCTTGAGAGAGACAGTGTGTGTGTGTGTGTGTCTCTGGTGATATTGGAGACCCATACCTGTGTGTGCGGATGTGTGCGGATGTGAGGTGGGGGGGGGGGGGGGGCATGAGCAAGAACCAGACTGTCACACCATCTTACCACGGTGAAAGATGCACACTGTGGCATGGGTTGCCATGGAAACAACAGTGTCCCACACCAGCTGCTGGCAGCTAGGGCTGGTTATGACTCACCTTTGTCCAGGAATGTCTTATGGCAATGACCTAGTGCAGGTTGGGTTAAAAGTCCAATATTATTTAACTGTTACGAATTTGGTCTCGAATGTATTACGTCTCAGGATGAAAATAGTTTTGTGATGATGTAAAAAATGTCTGTCAGTATTTCCCATAGGAATTTGAAGACAAACACACAGAGCAGTTGCAACACTGAAATCTGATTGATGGACAGAACAGGCCACTCTAAATGAAACAATACAGATCTCAGTGGAGGAAAATCAGAGGACGTGTCAATTCAAATGCTGCAAACTTGCCTGATTGGGAGGATTTAAACTGCTTCAAGGGTAGTGAGGGCGAGGTGCTAATCAAGCTCAAGTCCACTTGTCTTAACTGTAATTAATCTGAAAATGCTTGTTAAAACGGATTTTTGCAATGAATTAAAATCTCACTGCTGCTACAAAATCAAATTTTGACAGTGTCCCCATTAAGCATCCTTGATCAAATGCCAGTATAAATGTAATTTAATTGCTATATTAGGGCCCCTTTGTAGACATTTGCTTTCATACCCAAAACTTTTTGTAGCATGTAATGTCTATTCTGATCACTGATAATTCCCACAGTGTGTAGCGCAGTGTGTACTCAGACTTGTCTTCATTTGTATCTAATCAGATCGCAGTTTTGTCACATTTCCGACCCAGCACATGCTGATAATGGATTCACGGCCAAGTTCAATATTGTACAGCTCCGTTGTCTGCCATGTCTTACAGCCAGTGCTTTCCAAAAAGCAGCAGAAGACCTAATTACAATTGATTAGAAACTGTCTGCTGTAGAAATCCATGCTTCATCTAAAAATAATTCAGTAATTCAGACAATCTTTTTATTCCTTAGTGAGGAGAGGAGATTCGTGCCTTGTCCCTCGCTCTGAGGAAATTGCCTTACAAATGAGGCTAATCCATTTTTTACAGATCAGAGTGACCAGAAGAGTCAGTGAGTTTTGGTGCTGGTTTTCATGTTCTTATTCATTCTGATAAGGTCTGACATATAAAAGTCCTTTGCCTTCCTCTCAGAACATGGAAATGAAAAAAGAGTGATCACTGAAAATGGGGACATTTCCCTAATCCCTAAAACAATCCTTTGAAATATATTGGCACCAGGTTTGATCAGAAAGGGTTTCAATAGGTTCGTAACATCACATTCGGCGAGTTACTCAGGCTCGTTGGGACAAACAGCACTGGCTCTTAATCAAAGCACGCCACAGATTCTCACAGTATACGCAAATAACACAAAAGTCTAAAATAAAACTCAGAAATGTCACATCCTTAATGCAAAGTCTGTGCCGTGTCTCTCTCCGATCCAGTCCAACTCGGTGTCTCCTGTGAATCCTTTTTCCTTTGTGGAGAACATGTACAAACAAGTCAGATTCCACCCACCAGCGATGTCCTCCAAGACAAATAAAAGAATAAAATGCCATAGGAGGCATGGAGAAGAAAATGTGAAAATGTCAGTTTCTGACAAAGAACCAGATGGGGCAGCTCTTACTGAACCTTCCATGTCAGCTGTGTGTTGAGACGCTGGGAAGCCATCAACCTTGCCCTTGTTGCACTTGTTGCCCCAGCCGGTGGCAGGAACTCTGACTTTTACCATGTATACTGAGAAAGAGCGTGTTTTCTACACCATAAAATGCACTGACCCCTCACTCAAGCTACTATAAAGCTGCATCCTCCTCCTTCCTTCAGCAGCTTCTATTTTTTCAAGGTAAAGATGTCAATCAGTGTCAAAAAACAATGCTAATGTTGTCACTGATGTTACAGATGCTTCCCATGTGACTTGCATGTATCAGCTCAGTTGGATGGATGTATCCTGTGGAATTTTATAGGGTGTAATATTTTATTGTAGCACTCACACTCCTGACATTTGGAGAAAATCAATTTGTCACGCTGTTTCCGCTTACCCCTTTCTATGACGAGGACTTTTCACACACGTGCTACAATGCCGGCGTATTCAAAGCGCTGTTTTTGTGGTAAAGCGACGATGTGAGGCGAGCAGGATTCTCAGTGGATACTGTTATCTGAGGGAGAGAAAGTGTCAGTTCTTGCAAAAATGCTGGCGTTACCTGTAGGCTACTGGCTTGCTGTGTGTGTGTGTGTGTGTGTGTGTGTGTGTGTGTGTGTGTGTGTGAGAGAGAGAGAGAGAGAGAGAGAGAAGGGGGTGGGGGGGATTCATCCAAGTGTGTCAATCCATTCTTCCTGGTTGCTGTTGCTGGCCCTCCTTCATGCTTCTCACCTCACATCATCACCATTCTCCTCCTTCTCCATCCTGCCCCCCCCCCACCCCCCACCCCACCCCACCCGGCTCTGCACCCACAGCCCGGCCACACTCCCGGTTCCTTGGTCTGTCTTCAAAGGGCTTCACGCTTTATGAGCAATCACGGCACACGCATGCACACGCGTTCCCAGCCTGTGCACACACACGTGTGCATAGACACACACACACACACACACACACACCCTCTCAATCCTGCCCGTCCCTCTGCCTCTGCCTGTTACTGTGCGAGCTGTAACCTTTAGAGGGCAGCAGTGCTTCATTATCGCAGCCGAGCAGAGAAGAGGAGCGTTGCATGTGGCACTCGTACTTTTAAACAATGTTTCTCTGATTCTCTGAGAAACCCTCTCTCTCTCTCTCTCTCTCTCTCTCTCTCTCTCTCTCTCTCCCTCTCTTCTGCCTCTCACCCCCTCCTGTTACACCTTCCTCTCCCCCTCTACTTCCTCCTTCCGCTCCTCTCCGTTTCTTCTTTCAGCCCATCCCACCGGCCCCTTCCATCCCAAGTTGCAGAGTGAGTTGGAGATTGACAGATCTGCTATATCTGGTTATAGGCTGTAATTAAAACTCATTTGGCATGCTGATGGCATTTTCCGCCCCCCCTTCATCCACCGCAATTAGTCAATATTAGTTGCCCTGACGTCTTGTATCAGATTGGGTTATAGAATGAGAGAGAGGTAAACAGGCGGAGGTAGCAGTGGCATCACCCTAGGGTGAGAATCCACACTTGGCCCGCTCCGCTTCCCAGACAGATTGGAATGAGAGTGCGAAAACTCTCTCTCTCTCTCTCTCTCTCTCTCTCTCACTTACTCACTCTGTCTCTCTCACAAACACACACACACTTAAATAGTTGCCCCATTGATTCCCCTTGTTGCTTCGTAGTGTCATGAGAGAGAGTATTTTGGAAAGAGAAGCTAAATTTATTCTGTGAAGACCAGAAGCATGCATGCATACTCACTTACTGCACACACACACACACACACACATACACACACATATATATAGAGGTTTTGTAGGCTCTGACCCAGAGCTCATTGATCAGGTAAACAATCCAAGGCTGGAGGCAATGGATCACTCACTGAAATAAATCCTTAAAGGCCTGTCCACTTATTCACCTCCACCTCCTGAGGCCTCCTTTCCTCTCTTCATCTCCTCCAATAGCCTCAATATCTGGACAATACTGCAGTGTGAAATGTCAACATCCACCTGTCTCTCTCAGCGCTGACATACAGCGCTGCCTTCTGTGCACAAGTTGAGCGCTTTCCCAACTTTTGACAGTTGGGAGACAAACCAGATGCTCTTATTTATCAGAATCACCTTGGCAATGAGGAGGCAGTTTGCCGTCGCGGTTGACTGATATCCCACGATGCCGACCGGTTGGGCTTTTCTAGGCCGCAGTGTGAACACAGCATCAGCCCTACTCACTGCATAATGCAGGGTGGGTACAGGAAACCGCCTGGACTGCTTTGAGGAACCCTTAGGCAAGCCAAAAAATGATCAGTATATCCCGGAGCATTTATGAAATCATGCCAATATTTGAATCATTACAAAGGTCACAGGTGTGTCATTTATACTCCATCAAAAGTCGGAGCGCTCTCACAACACGACACACAAGCATCTTCGGTGAATTTCAGTTTTGTCTTTTCAAACGATTTCAACATCTGATGAAATATATAACTCACGCAGCGACCGAGTGTCTTTCTTCTCGCTCTCTTTTCTCGCACAGGAAAGCGGGAGTAATAAGTCAATGCCTTTTCCTGTCAGCCCAGTTTTTTTCTTTTACCCTCACCGCTTGCATTCCAGCGACCCATTAAAGCTATAGACCTCCTCCACACTTAACAATCCCGTTCATGCATCTGCGGAGTTATCTTCAAAAAACGGCTCATTCTGTTTCTTTCACTTACGTCGGCTCGTACTGTTCACTCTCTCTCTCTCTCTCTCTCTCTTTGTCCCTCCCTCCCTCTACCTCGCTCTCCCTCTCCTTCATCCTGACATGCACAGCGGTTGCAGAGCCGCATATTGAAAGGAAACATGGTCTCACTTCATGAAGCTGTGAGTCTCATTTAAATAGCTGCAGCAGCTGGGCTGACACACAAGCCTCGCCTCGTGAATCCATGCTCCTCTAGCAACGGGAGAGGGGGGAAAGCGGAAGCTGACGATGGTGTGACAAATTGCGTTTTCTTATTTTTATTCCGCTGATTTATTCCTTCCCCCTACCCGCACTGCCACACACACACACACACACGCATACATACACATACAACCGCCCATCCTGTTTCCTATCTCATTCTATCCTTTGGAGCAGAGGGCCTATAGCAGTGGTAATGGAGGAGATTAATTGGCCTTGCTGTGCCTTGAGGAGGGTGGGAGGTGATGGTGGTGGTACGGAGGTGGCAATTTTCTAACCCTGGATGTCACCCTGCTTACCCTCCGCTGCCTCACATAATCTGAGATCTTTCCTACAGAGAGAGAGAGAGAGAGAGTCCTCCTCTTCTTCCACAGCCAATCTCTGCCAGGCAGAAGAGAGAGAGAGAGAGAGAGAGAGAGAGAGAGAGAGAGAGAGAGAGAGAGAGAAAGAGAGACTTTCCGTGTGAAAACTTTTCATACGGAGAATACTAATCCATTTCAAGGCATTCAGTCATTCAGGGCCACATTCCAACACTGCATGCCATCAGAAAGTTAAGTTGGCAGGGTAAGATTGTTGGACAAACAGAGAAACTTCCAATTCTTGTCTGACTGGCTTAAATGTTGGCTCACGAAATGTTGAGTTGGGCTCGTAATGGCGTGAGCGCAAATGTAAAATTAGCTTGTTCAGTAAATAGCAGTCAATTAACCAGCATAATAAACAACAGGTGCGATAAGTGGCTATGAAAGGCAACTTGTTGAGTTTATTCAGTAAAACCCGAGGTAATTGCGACAACAATACCGTAAAGCAGCGTTTCCCAATCATTCCCAGTCATCCTCAAGAACCCCCTGTCCTGCAAGGCTTTGTTCCGACTCTACTCTCACACACCTGATCCAATTAAGGGCTTAATGCCCATTGGTTGAGCAGCAGAAACAGAACCTGGACATGGCGAGCATGAAAGTGTGTAGCCCTTAATTGGATCAGGTGTGCAAGAGTAGAGCTAGAACAAAAACTTGCAGGACAGGAGTTAATGCAATTACACATTCTCTGTGTTAAACTTGCAGGTATGCATTTTGATCATTTAAACGCTTGATATATTTGAAATAACCACTAAACCTTTTGTAATGACAGTGACTATTTTTGCACTATTCTGCAGAGCGCTGTGTTTTTTCTCTGTCATTATTCCTCACTCTGTCTCTTTCTGTCTCTCTCTCTCTACCTATCTATATTTTCATCAGCACTAACCGGCACCCTCTCCCCTCTCTATCACCACTCTATCTCCACCGCTCCCCTCCTTCTCCGTTCTAGTCCCTCCATCCATCTGTGGCTGTGGTCAGCGGGGCCACTCGGGTGACAGATGAGCTGGGCAATTGATCAGTGTAAAGTCAAGCTTTTACACTTAATGAAACCTCTGCTCACTCACTCCACACATGCAAAGTGTCTGGAGGAGCCGCACTAACACACACTAACACACACACACACACACACACACACACACAAGTCAATGATGGTGGGAACTCCATTAAATCAATACAAGTAGAGAGAATGAGAAGCAGGCAGATGGATGGATTCAGCAGAGCATACTAACGTGTTAAATTCAAAACCTCTGTTCATCTGCTGTTAATGTACCTGTTACTCTTTTACTTTGACTTTTTGCCCCTCTCTCACTCTGCCTCTCTGTACGTATGTAAATGCTGGCACTGATGTGAAGGAGTCATGATTGCTGCACTCACAGGGGCTAGTGAGGTGCGGAGGAGCTGCAAATGGCAGTGTATGATTGGCAATTGGCACTGTGAATGGCACTGCATCGCTGGAGGGACCTGAGAGAGTCAGAGCAAACTGTTGCTGAGCCTCCATGGCACAGGGGTTCTGCATGGGCACAACTGGCAACTCTCAAGGCCCCGGTTGGCCCATAAACACACCACGGTGCGTATGTGTGTGTGTGTGTGTGTGTGTGTGTGTGCGTACACACACACACACACACACATACACACACATGCAAACACGATATAAATATATCAATGTTATCATGTTTTTTGAAACAATGTGATTTCTACAGTCGATACCTGAAAACAAATACTCAGCTGATAATAACAAAACAAAAGATAGCGACTGCTTACAGTAACATTATCGATAGGCCTACGCAGGCTAAGTGCTAATCAATAGCTCTAACAAGCTGCAGCTCCATTTAGGCACTGGCCCAACATAACAAAGGTTACTCAGTGTAGACTGCGGCTTACTCCCTTCCTGTGTGCCAGAGCATTTTGCCCAGGAAAGAGCTACCAGACACCAGGTGCTCAGAACAGCAAATGTAGAAGCTTTCATGAACTGGCTGTAGGTTGAATCACTATTGTGTATACATATGAAAATGTCACAGATTATAACTTTAAATATAGCAAATATAGCAATATAGCTCTTGCAATGCAACATTATTAATCTCATGTGTTTTAAGCATGTTGTTGTGAGCAAGATTAGCGTACTGGAAAGCAGGATAGCAAACATGTGTGGCTATTATTGTTGCTCCTTTTGTTGTCAAATTCATTTGTGTTGCAAAACGAGGGACAAATGCAGAAAATCAGGTTCAGAAACACTATGTCGCTTCGAGTTTCGGTGTGCCACAAAGCATCTGTGACCACCTCCGTAGGTGGGTGATCAGATTAAGCACCGTTTTCAATGTAGCTCTGGTGCTTTTACACCAGAATGTTAATTAAGTTAAACCCTATCTGGAAAACATCAGAAATCACACACACACACAGAGACACAGCTGCTTCTTCAGCTGTGCGTTTTTGCTCTCCATTTTCTAGAAAGAGGGAAAAAACAGACACATGCATTAGAGTGTTTGCGCAGCCTTGAAATGGAAGACCAAAGGAACATTAATGGATCTATCAGGCCTCTCGCTGTCCTCCTTCCCACCACAGACACATCACAAACAACCTTGTTCTTACACTGCCACGGACAGCTTAACCAATCTGAGGCAAAGCAGAGGAATAAACAAGTCTGCAGAGGAGATGAGAGTGGAGGAGAGGAGAGGAGAGGGCAGAGGAGAAGAGAGAAGCGAGGATGAGAGGGAAAACATGAAAGAAATATACAAGATATATGAAGAGAGAGAGAGGGAGAGAGAGAGAGAAACTACAGCTTTTTGGCAGTTTTCCTGTTCATATGCGATATTTTACCAGTTTTCCTGCCCACATGCGATATGCAGCTTATGCTGTTTCTACTCCAGGGCAGCTCCCTGCTGGTTCCCTCCCTCCGTTAACCCCAATACGTGTCCGCAGGCCGACCCGAGACACTTCCATCCCGACTGAGCTCTTTCCCCACGCGCGGCTCTCCGGCACGTCTGCCTGACCCGACACTCGCCATGCATGTAATCTTCTTACAGCGGCGGGAGAAAAAGCATGCAGATAGAAAACACAGGAATTAGATCTTAAGAGGGGAAATTGGAAAATGAGGGAGGGAGAAGGAGAGAGAGAGAGAGAGTGGGAGAAGCAAGCAGATAAAAGCAGAAATGAAGAGCACTTGAAAAGGCGGTTGCAGCCCTATTTCCAAATTTCCAAGGCGGAGAGACGATTGCAGGCCGCTCCTCTCCTCTCCACTCCTAGGCAGTAAGCTGCGACCAGGAGAAGTGTGCAGATGTTTTGAATCTTAACTCACCTTCCGCCTCTCTCTCTCTCTCTTTCTGCACTGCCTCCCCCCCCCCCCCTTTTCTTTCCTCTGCCTTCTCCGTGTTTCATCTGCTTTACATCACACAGACCTTCCCCCCTGTGCCTCAGCCTATCTCTCCTCCCCGTCTTTATCTCCTCTCCTCATGCCCAGCGCGCCTCGCCGGTTTTGCATCAGATTGAGATTCCATTTGCATTAGATATAGATTGCATTTGCATTGGATAAATATTGCTTACAATACCCACAAGGCACATTATGCTTTTAATACTCAGGGTAGTCGTCGAGCAATCCCTGGTTATCTATATCACCATCTCTCTCTCTTTCTTTCTTTCTCTCTCTCTGTCTTTCCCTACAAACTCTACATCAAACAGACCATTGGGGTGCTGGAGGCATCGTGGCAAACATCAACCAACCAAGGAATGATCTTTGCATGTTTATGGATCAGATCGGTGCGTGCTATTTCAGGTTTTGGTGTCAGTGTCAGAGGTGATGGCACCGCAGTGGAACATTATGAGAGAGAGGGGGATGGATTCATGGATAGAATAAGAAAGGCTTTTTAACTCCTACCATTATGCCTAATTCACGGTACTAATCAGTTTGTGATTCGGCTGACTTTTAAAATCTTAGGTATCTCAACAGTTCCACTTAGGCTGTGTTCCAGCATAAATTCAGATTTCCTACTAGGAAAAATGCAATGGAACAGCTCTTCAAGTCAGAATTCAGACTTCTGAACAAGATTTCTCAACCCCATTTTTTCCAAGATGAAGTTAGCAGGCATCACATCCACTGTAACACATGACACTTTTAACATGTTAATAATCCTCAAAATACACCTAATTTTCACCTTTTGCAATGCTAAGTACATTACAGTACATTTTAAATGAGCCCCTTTTTTCACAAGTTTATGTTATTTTAACCTCTACTTAAGGCTTATTACTGCAATTCCCTCTTCTCCAGTCTCCCAGTTTCAGCTCTTAAACCACTCCAATTGGTCCAAAATGCTGCAGCCGGAATTTTAACCGGAACTAAGAAATACGATCACATCACCCGAATATTGATCAACCTACAACTGGCTCCCAGTACAGGCAGGAGCAGACTTTAAGATCCTTCTCCTAACTTATAAAGCATTTAACGGTCTGGCACCGTCCCGCCTCTCAGAACTCATTTCACCTTATACTCCACCTCGCCTCCTACCATCACAACACGCCGGCTATCTCTCCACCCCTGGGGTGAATAAAAAGTCAGCCGGGAACAGAAGTTTCTCTGTTGGAAAGCTCTCCCCACTCTCAAGTTCAATTCTGTTTTTAAGGCAAAACTTAAAACATATACAGTGTTTTAATTCCTTTGTATTGTTTCATCCTTGTTTTATATTATCTTATATGATATTCTATTATATTCTATGTGATATGAGCTGTTTTTATTGTTCTTTTAAGAATATAATTAGATGAAATGTTGAAAGTATTCCGAACCTGTCTGCTAATGTAACGTGTTCAAACCCAGACCCAAAATGTGATGGGTCCGATACATGACTCCACCTATCAATCTAACTCCAACTGCTATTCCCCCAACTTCAACAGGGGGGATATCAACTGGCAATCATGCTGCAGCATCCTCCCCTAAAGTGTGCGGCAGATTCAGTCACAGTTAGCTGATGATGAATCCATGTATGATGAGTTAAGGGAGACAGGAAGAATCCTTGTCCTCTGGATGTACCAGTAGTGTCAATAGAAATGGGAGAAGTCAAGCGCTAAATGACTCATTATGATGTCCACGCATGACATCCTGCATTAGCATATCGAATCATGCTAGTGCCGGGCTGCCCTTGAGTTGGAGGCATGAGGGAAGTGTGTGTGCATGTGTGCATGTGTGTGTTTGAATTTGAAAGGGATGGTGGAATACACACTCAGATACAGACACACATGCACACAGACAAACACTCTCTCTCCTCTCTCTCTCTCTTTCTAAGCAGGTAGCAAAGTGTTCAGCGGTTTCGTGAGGAAAATGGTATCAAATCTCGCTGTGGAAACAATGTTGGGCCTGGTACCTATTCTATCCATCTCTTTTCATTAAAATGAAAATGAGACAGTTCATCCATCTTACTGCCGAACTGATATGTATCCAGCAAATAAGGAATGTGCAAGCATTCAATATCCATTCAAATGACTATGCCACTGGCATGTACAATATGTATTTCAATGAATTAACCATTTGCCCTATCAGAAAACAACCTCAGTTGTGGATTTGATATAGAAAAGTTGGCAAAGTTCATAATGGTGAGAAAGTGGAAAGCTGTAGAAAGTAGTTCTAACATTGTGTGGAAGTCTTTCATGCAATCTACTTATAACTCGCACCCAAAATGATTGTATCTCTGCTGACCTACAGGCTTTCTTAATCTTCTCTCCATACCAAAATTCTGTTTTGCTCTCATCCTTCTGTTTTGTTGCCTCTCAGCGTATTCCTTTTTGCTCCGTGTGGAACAAAGAGCCACAGCCATGAGTCTCTAGCATTGCTCTGTGCTATTTTCTTTACACTGTTCCAGGTAGTTCCTGCTCTCTTCTTCATTTGTTTTTTTTTTTGCCTCAATAAAGCAAAAAGTGATTCTGGAAGAGGGTGAAGTTCACACTCTCCTCTACTGTTCAGTGTGTTGTCAGACTTGAGGCATTCACCCCACACATTCCTCTGGTCGCTATTCAAGCTGCTGCGAGTGTGTGGGTGTTCTGGTTATGTTGGTGTCATGATATGTACACTGCTGGATATATTCCAAAATAAAACACCTACATGTAGTGTTATGGCATCGGAGCACCTTGAGCTGTGAGAACAGCTCTGTAAATCACTGTTAACAGTCCTCACTTGGACACATGATATAGAATTTCTTAAGCCAATTAAGCAGAAAAATTTCAATAGGGGCTTATCAATTCTAATTTTGTGAACATAAGCCACATTGAGGTGAGATCATGTAGTGTGCATCCTCTTGGAGACACGTGCTTTGGAAAAGAATATTTACTCATCTTCTTACATTAGTCAACGTAATAAGACGGAATTCAACTTTCTTCAATCATGAGAGTTTGTTTTAAAGCTTAAACTATAGTTACCCATTAAAATGTCATGGTATTCCTGGCTAGACTTGTCTTAAATTATTAGATATAATTACTGTGTGATGATACAGGACAGATCATCCATATCCTCTTAACAGTTGGTGTTTTATCACCTGTCAGTCACCTTGTGCCATGGGAGACTGTTCCATAGAGGACAGGGAGGATGATGCTCCCCATGTTTTTTTTTTTTACCCTTTTCTTTGAAAAGGTGTAGCCTTGAGTACAGTAGATGTAAAGGGGCATTAAATAATCTATCTTTAATAATCCTTTACCAGCCTCTAGTGTGGTGTGTGTGTGTGTATGTGTGTGTGTGTGTGTGTGTTGGGGGTGGGGTGTGGGGGGTGGAGGAGTTTTTGTTCCAAAACAGAGTATGGTCCAGAAAGTGAGTTTTGAAAGCCAGAAATCACAGCACCTGGCCAGTATTCATCAACAACATTATTAACCCACCATAGATATATTATATTGGGCATATAGTATATTATATATGCTACAAGGCAGTAAATACTACAGTACATACTTATTGCCCCTTTAATGACCGTACAGGTTTTGGCCGTACCTTTTTATCCCACAATTTACTGAGCTCTGCCTTGCATTTACCAAGCCCTGTTCTCCTCAGCAGCCTCCACTGCCTTGTATATACAACACATACAAGGCACATGGCAAACGAACTGGAGTTGGTCCCCGGGCGCTGTACTGCGGCTGCCCACTGCTCCTAGTGTATGTATAGGATGGAGAGGACAAGTATACAAATAAGATATAAATAAAACAAAATAAATATTCTACAGCTATATCTTTGCAGATGTTAGAAACAAAGTCAGTCCAGGATGTCTGGACTGTAGAACATTAGTTTTGACCCAGACATATGAACTCTTCTCAGACAGTTTTTCCCACATCCTGTAATAGCACTAAATATAAAACCTGTTCTCATTTGCTCCTTAGTGTTTCCGTGTATGAGTGTGCGTCTGTGTGTGTGTGTGTGTGTGTTGGAGAGAGAGGAAGAATATGCATTACAGGTGCATGCAGAGGCGATGTGATTAGGTTTCTGTCTGCCTAGAGACCATTCCTGTTAACTGTGATAATGGCACACAGCATTTACAGGCAAAATGACTTCCTCCATCTGATCAACCGCTACCCATCTGTGTGATGTGTGATGCTGCTGCCTGCTTTATGTATTCTATCTGATCTGGATGGTAAACACAATTATGGGAGAAAAGAACAGACCTACTTTCACAACGAGCCCATCATGCATATATAATGTACATCGAGAAACATTCTGTGTGCCTTCACACATACATGCACAAGTGCACACACACACACACACACAGACAAACACACACAAACATACAAACGTGCCACGTGTCTCAGTTCACATGTGATGTGATGTGCATGTGCTAGCAACATGTGAAAAAATGTGTGACTTCACATTATTTCACATGGAGTTATGGGACTTTTACATAGAAAAGGTGGGACTGTATAATGTATAATATATAACTGTATAATGCACAAAACAAATAATTTATTTGCTATAATAAACTACTTGTTATATATTATAGCAATATTATTTAAAGCAAATAAACTGCTTGTTTTGTGCATTATACGGTTTCCCACCTTTTCTATTTGATGTTCTCTGACCCACTGCCTTTTTACGTGGTTATGGAACTTTTAACATGACCTGCATGGGATAATATGTGTTTTTTTTGCATGTAAAATGTGTGCGTGCATGAACATGCATTTGTTTGTCCACATAAGCATATTTACCATTTATCATTCAAACAACTTCCACCCTGTAGCTCACAAGGCAACAAAGCAATTACTTCAAATAAAAAATGTATTTCTGCATTCAAATTCAATCCATGGTTTCTCTCAAAAATGATTGTCACAGGTCATGATGAGTCATGAAAAACTATGGAAGTAAATTGTTTTGTCCAATGCTCAGCTCTGACTCTGTGCTGCTCATTGTGGTCGCAGTAATAAAAACTGGGCACACAGCAAGAGCTCGCCATAAAACAATTACATGTAAATTAATGAACAAATAAACAACAAGATCAGTCAATAAATCCATTAAGTGGTCCCATGGGAGTCTCATGGCAGCTGTTACACTACTGACCAATGGCTGCTTCAAAGGAAGAAGACAGTTGGTCACAAAGCTAATTGGTTCCTAACTGACATCTTAAATTAATATCAGAGTTGACAATCAATTTGACATTTAGGCTGGTCTGCTATCAAGTTTGGCCAAAAGAGGTGGGGAAAAAACTCTACTATATTCTCTCTTCTATTATTTATTCTATGATCTATTATTTATTTTCAGAAACGTCAAACTGCTTAACACACAGTGCATGTTGAGGTCAATCAGAATAAAAAATATGTGGGAGGATGCTGTGTAAGCGCTCTGCCAATTCTGAGATTCTCTCCCAGTCCGACTCCAGCCTCAGAAATGATACTTACTCACATTTGCATTCAGCTCCTCAGTGTGTAGAACTGATCTCGGGTCACTGTTCAGCTCATTTAACCTCAAGATGATGGAGATAAACAATGAACTTCCTCACCGTCACCCCCCCCCCCCCATCTCTCTTCAATAAAAACATTTTATTTATTCTATTTCTATTATTCCCACCAGCCTGGTCTCACTGTGCACTCTCCCACTCCCTTCAGTCAGACTGGAGATATTAATTGTCGGGCTCAGTGGCATAGAGGGATTGATCTCCACAATTACAGCATGTAGTGTCAGGGTGCAGAGCGCTCCGTGTCAGCACCATGTTTCATTATTCTCCAGTGAAGAAAAAAGGCCTTCTGTCTCTAAGAGCAATAACCCCTCAACACCATCCTCCTTTCAACTGTCTCTTCCGCGACACCCTGCCTGCCCGTCTATCTCCTTTTAATTCTTCTGTTATTCAAATTCAATTTTCACCATCCCCCATGACCCTCTCTCTGTCTGCGCAGCAACAGCTATAGACTTGCTTTTAATAACCGGACGTGGCTTCGCAGGCTGTTCTGGGCGCTTCATCGGATTAAATATCATTACCTGCAACACATTTAGACTAATATGTAGTTAGTCTGCATTAAGACAAACACATGGCAATTCAGGCCTATGAATAAAGGTGCGGCATTTGTGAGCAGGGTGTAATTACGAATGTGTATACACAAACAGACCATGAGGCCTCCGTGCTCATAATAGAACATAAGTGCAGGGACAGCGGCTCTGTTGAATTCAAATCAAGGAGAGAGAGAGAATGAGAGACAGAGAGAGAGAGAGAGAGAAAGAGAGAGAGAGAGAGAGAGACAGAGGAAACACGAGACAGGACTTGAGAGAGTGAACTAGAATGCTATGTGCTCCACAGCAATATGAATAACAAATTGAGACGGTGAGTCACAAAATGTGCAAATGCTCTATATGTCTGCTCTCTTACTGGTAATTGAAAAGACGTGGATCGAGCTCATGGGCCGGATATTGGTGAACCGGCGGAGATAACCTGCCCTTCACTCATGGGAATATGCGAACATGCTCATGCAATTTGAGATGTTTACCCATCCCTGTTTAAAGTATTAAGGCACGATATTTTCACTAACTAAACTAAATGTCCATTTTGCTGCTCTCTATCAGCTCAGTTCGTGAAAGCTTTTCCATTTGCTGTTCTACACACCCAGAGTCTGGTAGGTCTTTACCAGGAAAAATCCTTTGGAGCACAGCAAGTTTCTAGTAGCAGCAACAACTGGGTTTTTTTTTTGTGGAACAAACAGAAGAAGAACTGGATAGTCAGGTCAGGTAAAGGTTATTTCTATAGCCCTTCATCACAGTCTGTCTCAAAGGACTTTAGAGAGAATGAGCCTACCTGGATATAACTAATCAACAATCAATCACAAAACAAGATTATGTAATACAGCATGCAACAAAACAAAGCTCAAGACACAAAATAGCATGTTGAAAATACATAAAAGGTCTATATATCCTTCTTAGCCAAGCCTAGCCTAACTGGCACCACCAGCCTTAGACCGTCAGTGAAGACAAGGAAAAACTCCCAAGAGAAAAAAAAAAAGTGGAAGAAACAGCTAATGGTTGGACCTATTGGCTGAGCGTGCAATAGGTGCCAGGACAAAATAATAGAATGGACAGTTACATGGACAATGACAATGAGAAAAGAAAACTATTAAGACAAAGAGAAACATGATGAGGCAGAAAGATGGGACTTGGGCCAGCGGCGGCATCCCCTGCCAGGTGAAATCAGTGTGCGACAGGTGGCTGAAAGAGAGGGAAGACAAGCACACAGCCACACACACACACACACACACACACAGCCGTGCTGACATGTTCAGTCACACACACACTCATACAGACAGCAGGCAGACAGTGTATCAGCGTAATGATACAGACAGATGCAGGGTAGTTAGCATGAGCGGCTGAACAGACAAAGAGAAGAGCGCCACCTGCAGAAACTCAAACTGCATCAACAGAAAATCCAAGGAAGAAGACGTCACAGTACTGGACACACTGTTTGATTGACAGGTGATTTCTGGGAAGTGCAGTGCAGAAAGACCACAGCAATGACTGCATGACCACCAAAGATTAAGATATTAAGAACAGGGGAGTCGGTACTTGAAAGGTTTGAAGTCACATGTGATCAGGCCTTGGGCTGCAGAGGATAAGCTACACAATCAAACACAATCACAGCTGGCTTCTAGAGACTTTTGACCATTTATTTCATGGCCATTCCATTTTAGTCACATGGGAACAAAACAGACAAGCACAATCAATAACGAGGTCACCAAAAATGCAATTGACTGGAGTATTGTAGAGAATGTTGTCAATGCCAGCTGAGGATAAGGTGCTATTATATACTATGTAACAAAGACATTTATATTCCTTTTAAAAGATACATTGAATGCTCCAACGCAGACACTGTCCCCCTCGCTTGGCGCAGACCTGGGATTGTTATGTCTCAGACATAAATGGATTAAATGCCTCTAAATGCACCTTGTGAATATCTGGAGTGGGAGAGGAAGATGAAGAGGTGCGACAAAGCATACACAACCTGAACCTGTCCTCCTTTCTTTTCCTTCAAATTACCCCTCTTCACACATACATACAAACAAAGCTATCTTTCTCTCTCCCTCTCTCTTTATGACACACTCAAATGCACGCACACACACACACACACACACACTTTGGCCGCCGGAATTAGCAGAGATTTAATTAGACCTTTCTCACTACCCAAGGTTAGACTTGGTGAGCAGCAGACTTTCAGATAGTGGTAATTAGTAACAGAGGGAGGAGACCCACAACCATGCCACTCTTAATGCCTCAAAGCTAAGGGAGAGAAGGTGAGGGGGGGGGGGGGGGGGGGTGTGTGTGTGTGTGCTATTTTAACAGCGGAACAGAAGTTACTCTATTTGACTGCAAAGCAGGGGCAGTCTTACCATTAAGCAGAGGTAGGCCACTGCCTGAGGCCCCACAAAAGACAAGAGTATATCTAATATAAATAAGTAATAGATCTAATATACATGAAAACAATTTAAAGGGAATTTACTTATTGAAAAGAACCCCTCTGTTTGTTACAATAAATAATGTCAACCGTGACTCCCCCCCCCCCCCCCTGACAAGGCTCAGTTCTTTACTCAAGATCCCGGTGAATTCAGACATCACTTTGACGGAGTTTCACACAAATCACCAGTGAGGCACCAGATCAAGGCAATCTCTGCTGGTTTCTCAGCAGCTTTTCACCTGTGCCTCGCCCTAATTTGAAAGCCTCAGAGCAATGCCCCTCCTGGGGATACACAACAAGATGGCAGATCAGTCAGAGTTCACCGGAGCAGTCACACGCTGCTTCTGGTGGCGCCAAATGAGCCAGGTTTTCTATCCTTCAGTCTCTCCTCCATGGGACCCCTTTCACAGCTGGAAGGCTGGGTATGGCATCCCAAATCGTCGCTATGGCTGTATGTGTGGACTCTGAGGGGTCAGATCCACTCCTGGCTGAGTGTCAATGATCACTAGTTGAGAAAATCTTGAGTTCAGAGGCTCCTTCCAACAGGTCCCTGTACGATTCCAAATGGACACTGTTTTCTCACTGGTGCTAGACACGGGATGAGGTGTCTGAGCATTCTCCAGTTCCTGTGATACTTTACTACTTCTTACACCAGTGTGTCTGCTCCTCTGCTCTGCTAATAGACTTTGCGAGGGGGAGTTTGTTGTGACTGGGAGTGGATAAGAATCCCTGTCCTCGGAGCATCTGTTCAGTACAGCAGGGATGTTGTGTCTTTGGTTGTGTCTTCACAAAACACAAGAGAAATTTTTACTAGGGGCACAATATCTAAAGATATATTCTTACCAGTGAGCTTTTGATTTTCCTTCATTTTTATTCATAGCAGAATATGCAGATTAAACAAAAAGTAGAGGTAAATTGGAAGAATTTTAAAACGAGGTTGAAACATAACATAAACACACAAAAATGTATACTATTTAATTAGCACTTTTTTCCCAGTCGATAAATATTCATTGTCCCCATGATGTGCAGTTCACAGCATAAGGTAGTTCATAATGAAGATGTTTATAATTGACTGTTCAGTGTCTATCAGGAGTGGGAAGTTGGCGGTGGGGTTCATCCAGTTGCATGAACTGTTGCAGTTCAGAGTGAGAATGAAGAAATATATTTTGATTCATAAATATTTTTTTTTCAGTTTATAATTGACTGTTAGTATCCCCCATTTGGGGAAGGGGTCATGCAGTTCTGGGTGGAAAATGTTTTTCCTTCTTATATTTTTTCATGGCTATGGTTGTAGTGGCTCTGTTTATAAAAGCCCATGTTTATGGTTACATAACTATCTAGGTTGCTGTTTGTTAAATACAAAAGTAAAATACAAATACAAAAAGCAAATAATCTGTTTGTATGCTTAGTTATTATTGATAGGTTTTGTAAAACCATGAGTTTAATGCTGTAATATCTCAACACTAGCATTGGCCATGATTACAAGGGGGAAAAACAATGGGAGATTTTAAAAGTTTCAGTCTGAAAGGTACAATACTATCCAGTGTTAAACACCAGAAGTCACAGAACCGCAGTTACATTCATAACTCGATTCTTCTGGCAACAGATATACTGTTGGCGGCAATATAACTTCAGGGGCAGGAGACAATAGAAAGAGTACAAAATGGAGGAAAAATAGAAACAAAGAGAAATACTAAGAAAGGTTAGTAACAATGTAAAAGTAAAAAAGATGATAGTTTCTTTCAAGGTTTTAATTGTTCTCACCTAATGAGAGTAAATCAATATCTCACCAAAAACACAAGGTCTTGTTACAAGTTTTTTGGCCCACATGCCTTTGATCTGCAGGTATTTGATCTGAGCTGCTGGTTGGCTCTTTCTTTCTTTAAAGTTGGAGTTAAATATCTTCAGAAGGCCTCTCTATCTTTCTGTTGTAGATCTTTTAAAATGTATAAATATTATGAGAGTAGCCATGACAGGCGAGAGATCAAAGGAACAAATTAAACTTTTAATCAAGCATGGTGTCAAGGGGCTTCCTTTCATTTTCTGAAAGTTTTCTGATAGTTCTTATATGTAGTAGCTTGCCCAGTATTTTTATGTGTTAAGTAATTGATTGATGCTTTGATTAAGTAAGTGCAGTAGGCTTACTGAACAACACATTTTGCCTTATCTTGATACATTAAATAAGGCAAGTGATAGAATTAACTAATAAAACAAGACAATACAAACTGCAAAATGCATTATGTATTTAATTCCTTCTGCTTCTACGTCGTATCTTTATGTATTTAAATAAAATTCACGGATGACACCATGCTGATCAGTCATTTCTCATGCAACGCCGATGCACAGGATGGAAGGTGACAGATTGGTGTCCTAACACCAATCAAAACAGCCGACTGAAACCTTTTGAAATGACTGTGGACTTAAGAAAACACCCCCTCTTCAATGTTCCTTGGCAATCACTCATTCAGCTGTAAACACTGTTGGATCATTCCTGGGAGCCATCATCTGCAATGTTCTCAGGTGGCAGAGAGCAAATGATGCAGAAGCAAATGAACTCTGTGACGGACGTGCTCTCCTCCCACGTGAGAACATTGCAGAGAGTGTACTTCTTATGCCAGCTGAACAAGTGAAACCTGTCAGAAGCGAAATCCTAGATTGGTTCTAAATTACCATCAAGTCAGTCATCACCTCCTCCGTTATTATCTGTTTTGGGACGATGTCTGACTGAGCAAAATTCGAGTTGCAGCAAATTGCCTGAGCAGAGCAGAGCAGAGCAACGTCGGCTGTCACCTGCCAGCCAGCTAAGAACTCCATGATGCCAGGATGAGCGCAGGAGTGATAATCACACCCAGCTTCAGGTCCATCAACACTACCGCCCCTTGCTATACCTGGACAAGTAGTGGCTCTTATCATTTAGCAACCCCCTCTTCCCCAGACTCTAAAGCACAGTCAAGACCACCTGACATTATGTTACCATGTTTTATTTGTGTTATTTGATAAACCTTGACACAATCATCTGCAAATTATGTCTGTTCTTTATTGGACAGTCTCTAATAAAATGAAGTAAAAGTGAAAAGCTGTGAAAAGCCAATGGTCACTGTGAATCTTCACCTGAATTTTGAATCTCCACCTCCCACAGTCCTCTCCAGAGAGAGCTATAGATCATCACCGCACAGAAACAGATTGGAGCTTCAACCTGGAAACAATGGAACAGAGGGAACTTTTGTACAGCGGTTGTCAAGTGGATTTTAGTGGTCATGTACAACAACAAAATACTGACAGAGGACCAAACAAAGATGTCATATTTATTATCAGAATGCAAAAGTTATGCCAGCATCTGTTATTAAGTTATTTTAGCATCTGTGTTAATGGGAAGTCTACTTACATGGTGTCACGTCCTTCCCCTCCATTTCTATCTATGCACTGTGGGACTGTAGAGAATCTGTGCACCTGCTGTGACAATGTGTTTGATTAACAGACGTCAGTGTTTAGTCTAGTCTAGTCTAGTCTTGTTTATTTGTATAGCCCCTTATCTTATCTCAAAGGGCTTTACATAGCATCATATACAGTAATGTCATATACATACTACATCATATATATATATATATCCATGCACATGCAAACTCCACACACACAGAAAGGACCGGGGTAGAGATTCAAACCCACAACCTTCTTGCTGTGAGGCAGCAGTACTAACCACTGAGCCATCGTGCTGCCCCTGTTTATATCTGGATGTACAGTATGTTGCCTAACAATCAGCATTGCAATGAATGTAAGCACCAATCCACTGGGTCAAATTCTTGGTATATAGAAATGAGTGTAGCAATCAAAACAATTCTGATTATGGGTCTACCATTGGGTCTAAAGGGGTGCCATGAAATCTAAGAAAAAAGCGAAATAACAACCACATGTCAGTTTCATTTAGGATCTGTCTGTGTTATGCTAGTTGTTTTTAAATTGGAGAGAATGATGATATTCAAAATGACAAGTTTTGTGCCGTCCTTTGTGTGTAGTGATGGTGTCAAACATCCCTGTTCAAGGTACACAAAATAAATTGAACAAATTAAATGACAGGAATGTGAGAAAACCTTGACCAGTTTCCATCGCTCCTTTGGGAGGAATGAATAAATCAGTGTGCTGACCCACACAGCTATGGGCCACTTTTTCAGATACTGTTGACACACACAGGGAAAGTAGTCAGAACAAGAATATCTCAGATGTGTGTAACTCAATTTGTGGTAGAGACAAGTGCCTCTACACAGTGTGAATCACAATAAATGATGCATGGAAAAGAGATATCAATAGTGTCAAACTTCATTTAAAAAAAGCAGTATGCCAAAATGTATAAAACCAAGTTGCCTTGACTGTAAATAAAAACTGCCACACTTAAAGTTAAGAACAAATAAACAAACCTGTGTATACATCCCATTTGTAATAGTTATTTAACAGAACTGTATATACAGTATGTCTGTGTTGGGTGGTTGCAAAATGGACAACATTGTGATTCAGTCATTTGTACGAAATATACTAAGTGCTATTTGTCAGAGGCTGTGACTGTTGCAGAGTGCTCTGCATCAAATATCTCATCGCTCATTGATTTAATGGCTTCATTAATAGCCTCCTAATTACTTTGAAATGAGGAATGTTGCCTTGCTGTTTCTCTCGCTGTGTCTTTCTGTTTGTTTATCTACACTGCACTTTACAAGAGACCTTGAAACAATCATCATGTGTATGCTATGCATGTACAAACCTACACTAACCCATTCTCTATTAACCTACACACGCAATACAACCCAATATAGCCCCAAATACAGAACAATACACTGCAGCACAACGCAGGACATCATCACTTTATCCTCACTTTATCACCACTAACAGCCTACAGAACACAAAACTAATACACCAATCTGGTAAATCCCCAAAGCAGCTGGCACTGTGGTACCTGAGACGGCCATTGTCGTCTGCTCTGTGCCTTTGTTCCTATCGGCAGCAGGGATTTCTATCATTTTCATCCACTGGTGTTTCCAGAACAGTCTACTCACACTTGTTCTGCGATTTTGCACCGTTTCCGTTGTTTTCTACCAGGGTGCCTCGACTCCCATCAAAATAAAACAAATGAAAAGTTGCTGGGTGACAATTTTCCCTGTGAATTCAATTTTCCCTGTGAATTCGTCTGATGGCGTTGGGTCTGCGGGAGCGTAATGGGCTCACTGGAATGGTCACTGTGATCAGCCATTCATCTCCCTGCATGCTCTTTGATGAAGGAACAGCCTGTCCAGCGTGAGCGAGGCAGTGCAGAGGCATATAGGAGGCAAAAGTGTCGGACACACACTAGATACGTGACCCAAGTGTGTGTGTGTGTGTGTGTGTGCGTGCATGTGCGTGCGTGCGTATGCAGATGCGTGACTGAGCCAGCTGGTAGGGCATCAGCCTGTTGTGGTTAATTTACTGGAGGGGGGTCCAGTGCCAACTGAGCATCTCCTTTTTCACTGCTTCGTTAGATACATACACACACACACACACACACTCAAACACACTGATGTTGCCCCTCAGTCCTGCTGTTTACATGTCCATTTTGGCAAATTGCAGGGGGCAGATTAACATGTTTAATTCACTTGTTGAAGAGGCACTGGGGTGAGCAGCATCACGGCCATGAGGGCACATTCATTTATTTATTTATTCCGCTCATGGTAATGCACAGCTCCAGAAAAAAAAAAGCAATTCACAATCATTCACAATCATATTCACAAACACAACTCAATTTACACATTCCATGACCGAAAAGGAGCAGGGAGAAGAAAATCTTATTTTGCCTGCCCCTTACTCAAAACATAAACAATAGAAATAGCCCTTTAAATCAACAACCCTTTAAATCATTCTGTAGAAAATTCCACAGTTTGACGCCAACAACTGACATACACATCTGCTTAAAGTGGTCCGTGCATACTGATGCTTAAAATTAAATTTCCTTCTATGGTCCTCGTCCTCTGAACTAAAAACAAACAACTTTTGTAATACTCTGCTTTTTGCCCTGTACATAACTAATAATGTCTGTAACTCAACTAAATATTTAAGTTTCATTAGTCCTGACTTCATAAACAGTCTGTTGGTGTGTTCTCTTGAATCCACTTTATGAATAATTCTTACTGCTCTTTTCTGTAATAAAACAATGGCTTTATGTTGCTCATATACGTGTTGCCCCACACTTCCACACAGTAACTAAAAATATGGCCAAATAAGTACAGAACAGTACAGGAATTCGCATTGCCTTGTAATCTAACACATACCTTGCTTTGTTCAAAACAGAAATATTCTTAGACACCTTTGTTTTTACATATGCTATATGAGATTTCCATGTCAGTTTGTCATCCATTATTACACCCAAAAAATCTAAATTCAAATACTCTTTCAATATAAACTATTACAATATAAACTAAAACATTTTCATCCTTTTTTTGATTAGCAAAAACCATAAACTTAGTTTTGTTCAAATTTAATGATAACTTATTTTCATCAAACCATCTTTTAAGTTTGACAATTTCATTTACAATGCTTTCTGCTAAAGCTGTTAATTCATCTCCTGAACTAAAAAAATTGTATCATCTGCAAACAAAACAAACTGCAATATCTTTGACACTTCACATGTCATTGATATACAAAATAAAAAGTTTAGGCCCAAGACCGAGCCTTGTAGGACTCCACATTCAATCTTCATACACTCAGATGTATTACCAGCAAACTGTACATATTGTTGTCTGTTATCTAAATAGCTGCTTAACCAGTTTAGGACTACTCCTCTCACACCATATGTATGTAATTTAGAAATTAAGATGGTATGATCTATTGTATCAAATGTATCTATTGTATCTTTTTTTAAATCAATAAATATTGTGTACTTCTTACTTTATATTGCTGTTGTAATTTCTTCCATTATTTTCATGAATGCTAAAGCTGTAGATCGATTTGTCCGAAAGCCATACTGACTCTCACTCAACAATTTATTCTTTTCAATAAAACTGTCTAATTTTTGTACAAACAGTTTTTCAAGCACTTTGGAAAATTGTGAAAGCAAAGACACTGGTCTGTAGTTAGTCAAGCTGTGATTATCTCCCGTTTTGGTGGAATAACCTTTGCTATTTTCATTCTGTCTGGAAAAATACCTGTATGAAAAGAAAGATTGAAAATATAGCTTAGAGGTTTAATTATACAGTCAATAGTCTTTTTCACTATAATCATGTCGATCCCATCACTATCAGTTGATGTCTTTTTTTGGGTTTTTGGTAAAATGGATCTAATTTCATTTTCACTCACCTCTCCTAGAAACTTAGACTACAACACTTTACTTCCCCCATTCCAGCCACCCTCTATTTGCCCATCATTATGTTTTTCAGACATCACACCTAGTGCCTCCTTAACGTATGTCACTCAGAATGTCTCTTTTCCACGTCAGCAGCGTCTCTGGACATTTCTGCATCCCCCGAGGTTCATTTACTTGGCTTTTCCCTGTCTTTGTTTTAGCCAGTCAACATTGTTAGCCTTGTTTCAGATAAGTCCCTCTTCCTCTCTCTCTCTCTCTCTTTATCTTTCTTTCACTGTGTCTCCCTCTTTCTCTCTCTCCGTCTCTCTCTCTCCCAGGCAAAGTGCACACGCAAAGTCGACTTGTTCAGAACAGCAGTGTCTCCTGATGAAAACCCAGGGGAAGTGGGCTGGGAATTGCTTTCATTTTATTAAACATGGGGCCATTCTTTTCTTTTGTGTTCAGCACGACCAGGCACAGCTGTTTGCACAATTCAATACCAACTCTCTTACAAATGGATTTTCTTCCTCTGTTTTCCCCCAAACCTCTTCCTCCTTAACAGCTTTTGGGGACTGTGTGCACAGTTGTAATGTATGTTTGCTCCGGCTCACCAGAGAGGCAAGGTAAAGATTGGAATGTAATAGTAGGTAGATGACAATGCCTCACATTAATGCCATTTCCATCAGGAGAGATGTACAGTGACTTACATAATAATAATAATGATAATAATAATGATAATAATAATAATAATAATAATAATAATAATAATAATAATAATAATAATAATAATAATGATGATGATCTTTATTTATATGAAAGTCTAACAGGCAACCAGTGTAGAGCTGCTAAAATGAGAGTGATATGGTCCCAACTTCTTGACTTGGTTGGGATAATGTCAAAGGAGCAAGATGAGGATTTCATGCTTACTGCTTATATAATATTAACTGTCAAAGATGAACTTGTTAATGCATACATTTACATGTGTTTTGTCCTTTTAAAGTAGGTTAATGCGATACTTAATTGATCCTCAGGGGGATTCAAGGACACTCAAGGACACTTCAGCAGGACGGATGCTAATCAAATGGCTCCTCAAAGGATGGAGCTAAAGTTAGTGTTACTCACTGGGAAACTGTAAGAGGCTGCTCACTTCCATCCAGGGACTGCTAGTGTTTCTCTGTCTTTCATTGATGTAATGTGTGGTGGCAAATTTCAAAATGCGAGGCACATGGTTTGGAGGAGATGTTCAGAAAAGTACGGGACGTGATTGTGGTCTAACTCTGCGACACTGTCCTTTATCAGAAACCTTTCGTATGAAGTATTCACAAAGATGTCAAGGTCTAGTTCTGTGGTCTCAAAGGGCCAGGCCTCATTTTGCAATAGGACTGACTTGTCAATAGAATTCAAATACTGAAACTAATTTTTACAACAGAGTCCTCATATTTAGAAGCTTACCACTGTAAATATATTGAAAAACATCAAAAACTCTCCATATGTGACTATAGGCAACATCAGACATGTTTTTTTTTTTAAATAACAAAAGTCATCCAGTTATGATGAGGTGTCTCCTTTTAATTTTCATATTGGTTACATTTCATACTGTTGATTGCACATCATGTACCAAAGGTGCACCTTATCTAGTCAAATTCTACAGGTTTTAATAATATTCTGTAGCTTATGCTCAATAAGCCATAAACAGAACACTGTTCCCTGGAGAGATGCGTCATAAGAGTGCGAGGGAAAAGTTGAATAAATGATTGAATGACATACAGCAGTTACTGACCTCAGTAAGCACTGGTGAAGAGACAAGAAAATGCTGTTAGTTATTCATAGACTTAGTGAGATGGCAGGTTCCCCTTGGCAACACATCAAACACACACACACACACACACACACACATGCTAATAATATCAGTCCCCATATTTGAGCAGAAAAAAAATCATAGGTGATGTCTTTCATTTCCATTATAAAACACTGTCTCTTTCCTCACAGAACCTGCAGGTGATTAGTAAACAATTTCATTATGGTGATGTTGTGCTGTGCATGCAGCCAGCACCGGCTCATTCTAATTTGAGATTGACAAAGACGTATGGCTTTTCTTACCGTTAAAAAAAAAAAGAGGACATTCTCAGCTCAATTCTGTTACGTGTTCCCTGGCCATGGTAAACAGCATATGTTTCCGTGACGCATGTGAATACTTTGAATATGACTCTAAAGAAAGCCATTAGAGGATGACAAAGGGAAACAAAAACACCCATGCCAAATACATTCCCTGGTCTAAGTCACAGGTGCTGTTTAAGTGTAGATCTTCCGGCGGTGTGTCAGACGTTTACTGCACCCAGCAAACCCTGTGTCTTTGGGATATGTTTACTGCAGGAGACCAGCTCAGCAGTCTGACCAAGGACAACAAGAGGTTATTAAGTAAATCTACTCTCAGCAATTGTTGCCTTCCGCTTGGCTCCCCCTCAGTCTCTGCCAGGAGCCCCCTGTGTGATATGGATTGTTTTCAAGTAACAGGCGGTGAAAATGGCCATCTCATTATTTTTAATGGCTGTTTGAGATGGGCTCCCATTGCAGTGGTGCGCTGTCATTTAGATGCCCGGGCAGCGAGCGGGATGAAAGGAAAAATGGATGAGGTGCAGCCGGAGAGACTCCTCCACTCTGGTAGAGGTCTGCTCTAACTATTGTCGCTGCCACGAGAATATCCTAATGTGTGTTTACTTTGATCAGAGAAAGAGAGAGAGAGCGAGAGAGAGACAGAGAGAGAGTGAGAGACAGAGGTCCATTCGCTGTCCGCTGAAGCATAACAGTGTTTGCATCTGGCTGTAACCCAGGCGGCCGGAGCGCACGCTAATTGTGATCATTTTTCAATCTACATTAGCCAGTTGGCTAGCGAGCTCATCTTTAAGCCCCCACACCCGCCACCACTGTGATTAGGTACACATATCTTCCATAACCCCGGAGCTGCCCGCCCGGAGCCTGAACAAAATGCCATTTTTTTTCCCCAGCATTTTCCATCTAGATGAGTTTTAATTAAGTCTCGTCGCCGCGCTCCCCTGTGGCGGCTCTAATCAGACCGTTGCCTCTTTCTCCCTTGTTTTTCGGAGGGATCCCGCAGCATCTGTCGGGGCCCCCGCGCTCGCCGGAACACCCACTCCGTCAGCCTGCCCGCACGCTGGTACAGACACAAAAACACGGGCGCCGGGGTGAGCATTTAGATACAGCGAAAAACAATCAGTGGGCGGTTGTCGTGTCATTGATTAAGATGGGTGAGGTTATTACATTGCTTGGATATGCACAGATGCTCCCTGATGAAGGCCGAGGCCCAAACAAGTTGGAGCCCTAATTTATGGAGCCAGACACGCGGGGAAAGGCCTTTGAGAGTTTGAGAAGATCGTCTTAATCCTAGTTTTTAGGAAAAGTTGTTTTGTTTGGCGTGAATTGCATCCTGTGGGACATTTTAGGAAAGTTTTTTTTATTTTGAGGAAGACATTATAGTAACATAACGTTTTATGCTTTTACTACTCCTAAGGAAGAATGAACCCCAGGCTAAGATTAAGAGTGAAAAGGTGAAATAATTAGTAAAAGTGGGAGACGTCAGGCATATCTTCTTTCAGGAAAAACATAAAACACATAAAAGTTTTCTTTCAACAACCAATATACAGGAAATTGTACTTGTCAAACAGGATATACTTTGAAATACTCAGGTATGGCAGATGTAAGGTAATTAACTGGATTCAATGCATGGAAATCTTTCAAGGTGATCACCAATGTCACACAATTAAAAATTATAATGAGTATTCATGGCTTCCTGCACACTACGTCGCCTTTATTTTCTATTCCTGTATCTGTGAAATAGTTTGTGTGTAAGAAAAAAAAAAAAATGAATGTGGAAGGAAAAGGTGACAATTCACATCTTGAAAGGATAATTCCAGTTATTTTCAACCTGGGCTTTACTTTTAGTTTCCGCCATCATGACGATTGGTTGTGTTCCAAAGTTCGTCACTTCACTGTAGAGCTTTACATTCTTCCAGTTTGCCAATACACACTCAATGGCCCAAATTATTTGTATTCATCAATTTAAAATCAAACATAAATTAACTATAGCAGATATAGATAGAGCGGGTTTTCCCAGTCGGCAGTTTGTATTCACAGAACACAATCAACTGAACACAATTAATCGTCATGATGGCAAAAACTAGGAAAATAAGGTCAACTAGAAGGGCACTCGGAGAGCGCAGACCTCCGCCAAGGTTCATGCTATTATTGCTTGTTCGTGAGTCGGATGCAGATCCGCTCCAAAATTTCATGGGTTCTTCCTTGGCCCATGCTACACCCTTCCACCAAGTTTCATGAAAATTGGGCCAGTAGTGTTTCCGTAATCCTGCTAACAGACAAACAAACAGACAAACAAACAGACAAACAAACAAACGGCACCGAAAACATAACCTCTTTGGCGGAGGTAATAACTAGAATTATCCAGATGCTTTGGAAAGCGCCAGACATGCTCCCCCTGTTGCTCTCAGAATATTAAAAATGAATTTGAAATATGATGCTCTTTTGCTTAAGTTTAAACATTTTTAACTTCTAGCATCAGCTGCATCCTAAAAAACATGTAAGGCTGTTAGCATGTTGGAAACATGTAACACAACAGTCTTTCCTTCGTAAACAGCGAGAAAATGAAACCAACACTGTAACAGAGATACAAAGTTCGGCTCTTTAATGAGAATCAATTCCCAACAATGGGCCTCAGTGTTTCCCACAGACAATGTACTTTGTTTAGGATTAATGACTTGCCCTGATGTGCACATCAGGCGCATTAGAGATCGATTTAGATCCATTTGTATACATTGACCAACTTTTGATTTTGTGCCGGCCATGCACCACAGCAGCATGTATGGTAAACACCAGCACCTTAATATAGTCGTTCTTTATTACCTCCGCCAAGGAGGTTATGTTTTCGGTGCCGTTTGTCTGTTTGTCTGTTAGCAGGATTACGGAAAAATGACTTTCATGAAACTTGGTGGAAGGGTGTAGCATGGGCCAAGGAAGAACCCATTAAATTTTGGAGTGGATCCGGATCCAACTCACAAACAAGCAATAATAGCATGAACCTTGGCGGAGGTCTGCGCTCTCCGAGTGCCCTTCTAGTTTAAGAATAAGATCATATCTACGTGATCAGGGCTGAGTGGAGTCGCAGCCTGTTGACAGTCAGTCCAGCTGCTGAAACACACGCTCAGATGGAACAGATGTCCCGGGAATACATAAATATTGTCGCGCCGACTTTACTGCATTCCCTTTCCTCCAGTCTGCAGGATTTTGAGAAATACAACATAACATTGTCGCTTAATATATGCTTGATCGACCAAATTCTTAACGGTGATTAATTGATCGTTGAGTAATCATTAACATCCCTACTCCCGAGTCCTTATGAGGACATCCGCCACAAACAAATCGTTCACGGATCTTCCATCTGTACACTGTGAGTGACAAGCCACTGAAAGCTGCTCACTTACCTGAAGAACAGTTGAGTCTAGTGATGATCAATTAACAAAGTACATCAGTGTTTGAACCCACACAAATGGATAAAAGAGCATCACTGTGCTCCACTCACGATGCACCTTAATCACAGCAACCATCTGTGCCATCCACGCGTTGCTAATTCCCAGATGTGCAAGACAGAGGGTGTGTGTGTGTGTGCTTAGAATCGGCGTTAAAATCATCTAGTGTGACCTAACCTTAGAAGAGAAGGTGTGCAAGGTGTTAACAAACCATGACAAGACACTGATGCACTAATGCAAACATGAGAAGAGCGACTAGCAAGCTTTGCCTTAAAGTCTTTCATCATCAGATAGCAGGTGTTTGTTACTATAAATTCCCCCCCATCTATTTTTGCGACTGATGTGTTAAAGCAGGAAAAAATACTTTGTGATGAGTCAAAAAATCCAATTTGAGACGGTTGGTAAGTTTGACACGTTATCCTTTCATATTTTTCCATTTATCAAATTTGCCGCTTGGCATCCGCAGTGTTCTCCAACTATTTATGAGTCGGATCTAAATGAATGAAGCCTTGATTTTCTTACCGTCTTTCTCTCTGTCATTCTGTTTGCAGCGGGGAGAGGTGTCGCAAATGAAAGTGTGATTAAAATGTATCATTATCAAATCATGAAGCTTAGTGTAACTGCGGTAAAACAACTTGTGGGGACATTTTACAGGTTCTATAAAGTTAGGGCTTATTAACTCATAGTTATTACAAGTTAGTGGATTTTCCCTACATATATAGGTACCAATGTGTGTGTGTTGTTTTCTGCATTTATATTGTATGTGTGAATTGGAGAGAGAGGCAGGAGAAAAGGGTTATTCCTTTTACACTGTGAGACTTTGCTGCAGCGCTGTTTTCATTAAGCCGCAGGAACAAAGCTGTGTTTCCTCCTCATTATTAGCTAAGGGCAAGAAACCTTTGTTTACGTGTGTGAGTCTTCTCCCTGTGTGGCGTATATCATTAGCAGCACAACAATGCCGAGATGAGGCCTTGTTACTGCGAGGCAAGCTTTAAATCACATCACTTTAAGAGAAATTCCACAGAGATTTCAAGAAACGTTTTATATTACACCCACGTCACCTGCTATACACAGCCACAAACCAAAACACCCCCCCCCCCCCACACACACACACACACACACATACACACACACACACACACACACACACATACACTAATAATAAAGCAGGTTTTAACCTCGCCTCCTTGCAGTCTTTAATAAGTTAGTACAAAAAATCCTAATAATGAATGTAGACTACCTGCATCATAGCAATCAGTCATAGCATAGCTTGGAGTGATGTATTTATAAATGTACTTATTTTCTGATTCACTTGCCATTAACAAAAACAATGCACACTCACACACACAAGCACATGCACATACACACAATCAATAGCTTAGACCCCAGGCTATTACAAAATTTCCATTTTAATTTCACAACCCAATCACCAACAGCTACACTGAGAAGCCTGTTCAGTAAAACCGATATGACGGACGATCGTTTCATCATTCTGTCCATCCTTTCTGCAATGAAGCTGCGTTCTGTACGTATTCATATTTCCTCATTGTCCAATGGGCTTTTGTGTCTGTTGGCAGTTTGTGGCTATTTTCATATTCCTCTACAATCCCCTAAACGGTTCATCAGTGTCTTGTGAAGAGACACTAGCAACCTGTGTGCTTATTTTATTTCTACTGGTTGTTATGTTTGCATATCCATCTTATTATCTGGAATCTTGATGCAATTACCACTGAGGTGTTTTCACCACAAGTCAAGTATTAACCTCATTTAGAACGCTTAAGCTAAATCTTTACTGTTCTTGTGCTTATTGCACAGTATATGAAAATAGACAGGATTTATTCAGTTTACCAAATGCACAACAGAGCTTAATAATATTTCCATTGTTTGTTGTATGAGAAGCACAACAAATTAATCTTGTTCCAGCCTACATGTGTACACATAAATCACATGCTTGCACGTGTGTGTACTTGCACGATACTTTATGTCATTACATGCGTGTGTTCCCACGCTTGCCCCTTTGTTTCTGTGTTTGTGAATATGTTTGCATGCATGGTATGTAAAAATCCATACAACCGAGTGTGTGAGAGGATGGCGAGAGGAGAAATGAGAATCCTACTCAGTGGCACAGAATTTAGGCTACCAAAGGCCATGCAGCCATAAGCAGTTCTTGGCACTTTCAGGTAGGGACTTTTCACTCCCAACCAAAACAATTAGTGGATTACAGGCCTGTGCTTGTCAACAGTGAATGGAGCCATACTGCTAGCAAATGATGCTGGGGAGTCTTAACTCTCTAATCACCTTAGAAATGGGAACAGCGTCAATACAGCAGCCCCGAAGACATCTTAAAGCAGGGATAATGCTGGAGGTTGTTCTTTTGTGTGTGTGTGTGTGTGTGTGTGTGTGTGTGTGTGTGTGAAGGGTAAATCAAAGCCCACCTATTGTTCACGTTTTCATTCCTGCTTCTGCCTTGCGCCACAAATTGTGGGGACAGAACATTGTGAATTTTTCTTTAGAGAAGACAAGCACAAAAGAAGAATAAAGAAAAAATAACTGCGAAAACCGCTGTTCCTGATCTTCGTTATCAGTATGGTGATGGTTTCTGCTTTTCCACTGCAATTCAAAACAACAATAATAGCAAAAAAAAGCCTTTTGGGAATGGACTACATTTTTTCATCTCCATTAAATTAAAGGAAGTGCTCATTTGAAAAAAAAATAAAGAAAGGAAAAGAAATGCTCCCTTTTTTTTCATTTGTGGAATTATACGCTCACCGAGCACTTTATTAGGAACACCTGTACACCTGCTTATTCATGCAATTATCCATTCAGCCAATCATGTGGCAGCAGTGCAATGCATAAGATCATGCAGATGCAGGTCAGCAGCTTTAGTTAATGTTCACATCAAGCATCAGAATGGGGAAAAAATGTGATCTCAGTAACTTTGACTGTGGCATGGTTGTTGGTGCCAGACGGGCTGCTTTGAGTATTTCTGAAACTGCTGATCTCCTGGGATTTCACGCACAACAGTCTCTAGGGGTTACACTGAATGGTGCGAAAAACAAAAAACATCCAGTGAGCGGTAGTTCTGCGGACGGAAACGCCTTGTTGATGAGAGAGGTCAGAGGAGAATGGCCAGACTGGTTGGAGCTGACAGAAAGGCTTCAGTAACTCAGAGAACTGTGGTGAGCAGAAAAGCATCTCAGAGTCGAACCTGGAGGCGGATGTCACTTTGGTAGCCGGTTGACACTGAGCTGAAAGCTGATACCTACCTAGTATTAGTATGGTGTTCCTAATAAAGTGCTCGGTGAGTGTAGAAGTGACATTTCAGTTCCTTGATGGTAACAGTGTTTGGTGAATGCTGTTAGACTGTAAGTTCAGTTGGATGGTGGTTTACACTACCAGCCAAAAGTTTGGACACACCACACTTTTCAACAAGCACCGATAACATTTGTTTAGTCCCCCCTAATTACGTTATTGTACCCTGTAATTATTTTTTAAGTATGCAGTAATTACAAAAATAGTTACAACATAACTACCTTATAAGTCTCTCATAACTACAAAATTGTTACCCCTTAATTTCCAGACTTCTTGTTTTGTTACCCTGTAACCAGTACTGTTATTTTACTAGTACCCAAACTAGTTACACCGTAATTTGCGGGCTGTAAAATAAAGCGTTACCAGAAATTCATACATTGGCATCAACTTCATTTATATTTGTCTAAGAAACACATTTCAAACATTTAAGCATAAGCCTTTAGATCAAAATGGCTTTAAGATAATGAAGAACAGAATACATTCCCTCAGGTGTGTCCAAACTTCTGACTGGTAGTGAAGATCTGGTGCGCTACACCGGATATTACACACCACTCTTGCCTGTAGGATAAAATCGCTGGCGGTCACAGGCTTCATACATGTTACATGACAATATTCTGTGTCATCAGCTCTACTGTCACATATATAAAGCCAGTGTTTAGACAGAGATTGGGTGGAAGAGGAAGAGGAGAAAGGTAGAGAGGCTGAGGCTGTGAAGAGCAGAGGGGGAGGGAGGAGGAGGAGGCGGCGGGCAGCGAGGGATGAATGAGGATGATGAAGGACCCGGGCCTGGGCAAAGTTTATCCCCAGGGCTTGTACCTTGGCTCTGTTCCCCCAGCCTGAAGGCCCCTTTAGGAGGTTGGGGTCAGGCAGCGGCCCAGATCGATGGGCCGAGAGGGGGACTGAGAGCCTCCATGCTAATACCCCACGACTGCTGAATCCCCGCTGGATAATGTCATCCATCACCCTGCTGCAGCCACCAGCACCGACAGCGAGAGACAGAGAGTGAGAGGAAAAACAGGAGAGGGAGGGAGGGAGGGAGCGAGAGTGATAGAGGGAAAGGGAGAAAGAGGAGAGAGAGAGAGACATACAAATAGACAAACAGGCTTAGAAGTGTTTTCTGTATCTCCCAGACTTGATTAGGATAAAAGTGGTATGAGGGAAGCGGGAAGTCCCTGCACTGTGTCTCTGGCCCTTCAGACAGAAAGATAAATGCCGGGTCTTCCGGGGTCTAGAGGGACAGAAAGATGTTAATCCATATATTACATATTACTCGCCCCGGTCCCGTTGTCACAGCGCTGATACATCATAGTAGCTATTGATTGGCCCATGTCCTGACAAGGGCTGCTCAATGACATATTTCAATCCTCACGAGGGAACCCCACTGTATTAATTTTCTAACCAGAGACCCGCAGCCTGGCCAAGTGAAAAGAAATAGCAAGGTTGTTTTGCCTGAGGTTTAATTTACTTTGCTTTTCTCACTCTCTCTCTCTCTCTCTCTCTCTCTCTCTCTCTCTCTCTCTCTGTGTGTGTACAAGAGGAAAGTAAATTCTTTATCAGAGGCTCATGATGAAAAAAAAACAAAAAAAACCAACACTCAGCCCTTTTGCAACATAGAAGCATTTCCAGGTTCAGTCCAATCCTTTGAATGTTCTTAACTATAAAAGCAGACTCTTTTTGTGCAATTTCAAACCCTTTCATGGTGCAATGCGGTCTTCAAGTTGACACTACGTTCTGTTTTATTTGCTTTCATGTAACGGCTTATTTATGATTTTGAATAATGAGGCAGATAAAGGACATGGTAAACACAAGACTAATCGCTCCAACTTAACTTGTGATAGTCAGCAGCTTGAGCAGATTAACAAGGGTTTATACATTGTTCAGGTCACCTAATTTCCCACAATGCACAATTACTATGATCCTGTTTTGATCTCGTTGCCTACGGAGATGAATTGTCAGTCGGATTATCGTGTCATTTAGATAAATATGTCTTTGTGTCGCGTAAGAATCCTTTTGGCTTAGCCTTGGTGAGTCCCACTAAATCTTGGAAGAGGGTGGGAGAGGATCTTTGAGACTTTACATTACGCTGCTAGGCGCTGACCATGGTGCTGAATCATCACAGCAGTTGCAACTGAAAAAATGCATTACAATGAGTCAGTCTAAAGCCGTCTGATTGGATGAGAGTCTTACCCCCTGCCAGCTTAAAAAATTGAGCACTCTTTAAAAATGCAAAGGTATCTGTGATTTGCACACATTTCTGCTATACAGCTTGAGTGCATCTTTGGCTGACATGCATATCCACATGCATCAAGTTCAGTTCAAACCCAAGGTGAAGGCCAACAATATATAAACTATAAAACACAACTACAACCTCCTGTGTTTTTTTTTTTACCTGGCTACTTGCAATAAAAGGCCATACATGAATATTGCACAACTCTCCTGTTCCCACTTACTGTGAGTTGCTCTGCAGAAAACCATCGGCTGAATACACACCGGCAGAGACTTTGAATCAGGGGAGAGGTTTGTAAATTCCTCATAATGGGTTTATACAGCTATAGCATATAAGTTAACAATTAGGATCTGAGATTTCATGCTCTTTTTGGTGCTGTGACAGAGAAGAAATGGTTGTCCATTACAATAGAACAGATTTTCTCTGTAAAATCCACTGATTCATACTGATATGACACTGTGATTGGTTTTCCCTGGTGTATAATCACAATTGGATACAGTAACTCTGAAACTCCTTAACTGATTGTTATTCAAACTACCAATTTTGAGCCAAGCCAAAGATAGACTGCAACCTTTGGGTCAGTGCCATCGCTTTGTTCCACCAGAGATAATAGCGTGCCGTTGGTGTTAATATATTTACAGTCGCTATCGCCCCATAGAGCCGAGCTTAAACTGTTGCCACCCTTATCAGCGGTGTCCTCCTGAGCCAAGCACGCCGATTCATTTATAACCAATCCGAAGCTCCAATCTAATCGCTCTCTCCGTCCCTCTCTCTTTTTCTCTTTCCCTCTGCAGAAATGCTCTGCGCACAAATAAAGAAGGAGAAGAAAAGCTCACTTAAAGCAGAGCTCTGGTGAGAATGGTACAGCCCCTCAGTGTTTACTGTAATGAGAAAGCGTTTCTTCTTCTTTTTTTCCCCCCTCCTTTCTTTTTCTTCTCACCGTGCTCCCTGTAACATTCCGTAAAGGCGCGTCAGTTGGCGAAATGATGAATGTGGTGTGGACCTAGGCTATCTGTGGAGGCCAGCAGGGAGGGCGAGGGAGCGAGCGAGGGAGAGAGGGAGAGAGGGAGGCTATAAAGACAAACATTCATTCTCATTAGCTCTCAGTTGAATTATTTAGCCGGTTGACTCCCTGTATCTCCCAACTGCACTGCTCTGCACTGAGCTGCCCTTCAGCCATCATTAGGGCCACTGAGGACTTTCTGTCTTGTTTTTCTCTTTTCTTTCTCTCTTCCTTGCTGTGCTTCATCTTTCTGTTTCTCAGACACACACACACACAGTCTTCTGCATGCATATCTATTTGTCTCCCAGACTGACCCTCTCCATCTCGGTCCGTGGAAGCTGCTTCATTACCGTTCTCCCTGACCGCTGCCCTGCTGACACACACGTTTACAGACAGGCGGACGATGCTGATGGAGGGGGATAAGTGAAAACAGAGAGGGTCCATGCGACCCCTGTTATGGAGCTTGACCCCACTGTGACTCTCCGGTGGCCCCCAAACTTAAGACACATACATATTTCTAGAGAGTCCGGGAACGGGACGAGCTCTCCGCCCCTCTCTGTCTCACTCCCACTGTATGTGTGTATTGTTTGCTTGGGAAGATGTTAGGAGTCTATAGGGACACACTGGTGGCCTATTGTCCTCTATGTCTCAGACACACTGAGTTGCCCTTTTATTGGCTTAGAGGTCAGTAGAGGAGAGGGAAGGCCAGAACAGCACGGGTCAGGACAAGTCTTGTTAATCAATATTGCACATTTAAGAGGGACATTTTAACAAGAACTCTTCCAGTCCAGTTCATCCAGCATCAAGTATCTTAGGGCTGTTTTGAATCTGAACAGCCTACTTGTATGGCTTCATTTTCCTCTTGAAATAATTCAACGATGCATGCCAATGAGTTTAATTGATACAGTAATACAATTGCATGCAGAAATCTCTGACTAAGCAGCAGTTTTATTCCCAAGAATTTGCCCACATTGCTCAGTTGTTATTCCCTGAAACTCATTATATCGGCATTGCTCAATTGCTCAATCAACAAATTACAGGTTCATGAATACTTCGCAAAATACTCAGTAACACAGTGTGTCTCAGAGAATGACATGGTAGTACGTATGATATCTTACTGTATACTGAATGTCTCAAATAATATAAAGGTCATATTTGACACTATATTTATGCCATATATTCAGGATGCATGCCATATTGGCTAATACAAAACATTAGTAGAGTTTTAACTCACATTCAGTGACAACATACTTCTGCACTGTGCCTCGAACAATGCCATATCTCATAACCCAGTCTAACATGTTTTATAGACTGATGAATTGATGAACACTGTTTATTAGGCCTGGGCTGACTGTCATTTATGATACGATTTAAATTGGCTGGTCATATAACATTAATGTGAAGGTGCCTCTCCCTACTCACACAGTGACATTTGTGAAAAAACGTCCTTATATCTTTATGCTTCCTTTTTGCTGCCATTCTTCTGTCAAGCTTTGGCACACACACACATATATACAGATACGGTTACTGTGAAGCTACTAAATCACTCTAAATATGTCTATAACTTAGTGTTGGCTACTGTAACAGTCACCACTAACATCGATGACATTAGCTAGGAAAATTTGTTTAACAAGTTCATTAAATTGAAGCCTATTCAAGCCCCATGAACTATTTAAAGGTTCATTTAACTTAAGACTCTCTGGATGACTGTACTTCCTTACACTCCAGTCAAATTTAACTCCTGGTTCATGCTCATATGCAGGCCCGCCGACAGGGGGGGACAACCGGGTCAGTTGTCCCGGGCTCAGAGGAACCCTCTATTTGTCCATAAACTTCTGGAATATTTTGTCAAAAATATATATTTGTGAGAACTTTAGATGGTACACATAAAAGCTGAATATTTTTTTATTTTCCAATTTTCCTTGACAGAGTGATGGAAAACAATTTTACTTACTAGCATCCTTAGCAAATCAAAACGTAGATTTTTTGACAGCTTGGTTTTGAGCTGCGTTCAGCGTTTGAATGTATGAGAGAGAGAGGGAACGAGAGAGAGAAAATCAGAAATCAACTTGTGTAAAAACAGCAAAATATTGGCAGGGACATTTCAACAATCCCAAAAAATTTTGGTCAAATCACAACCAACCCAATCCAAATCTACACGTGTGTGTGAGTGTGTGATTGAGAGGAAACTAAGCGTCTGCTCATCTTCTATTGCTGCCTTTCCTTTGGGACGGACTAAAGACAGTGGCAGTCAGTGAGACATGTTCACACACTCTCATGGTGATCTGCTGAAAAACTTTGGCACTTGCAATTGTTGCTACAAGCGAAAATGAAAGGCACCCGAAAGGCCACACACTTCTGATTACAGGGGATTCAGACAACAAGGAACGTGTTGTTTCAAATGCGGCTGTCTGTGAGCTTCTGTTATCAGTATAAGTTTGTGATGTTGTTAATGGACTGAAGAAGCCAAAAAGCCTGAGATAATCCACTGGTAATTAAGTGGCAACAGCCTCGCCAGCAACAGAGAGAGTGAGAGAGTAAGGAGAGACCGAGAGAGAGAGAGACAGAGGAGAGAGAAGATAGAAAGAGAAAGGGAGAGTGATCCACTGTTGATTTTTCTGTCCACATCGTTAGACAGCGATCTATCTTCCATTGGCAAGATCAATATACGTACATCTGTGCTACAACAGTTAATCATTGGACACACATGTACATTTCTGTGTTGCACACACACACACACACACACACACACAGACACAAGCCAAACATAGCCATAGCAATGCAAAAGCATTATACATGCAATTAAGCAAGCTTAAAACATTGTGTGAGCTGACATTCAAGCTTATGTCACCCAAGCTGGGCAGAAATGAATTAGGAAATACTTAAACCACTTGCGGTGCGGTTGAATTAACCTGCCAGAAACTCGTCAGAATTAACACCGGTAACAGCTTTTACTAATCAGAGGGAGCACTGTAATTTGGGAAAAAAGTAAAGTGTTTCCTATCTGTATGTAACCATTAGAAACACATTTAGCCCGCATTCAACAACGAAGGGTGGTCAGGCAGTGAGTGGCCATCCCTCAAACTTTGATTCCCTATGACAGCCATTGTGTCTTAATTGGCTTTCCCTGCTCATGACTGGGCGAAAAATATGCCGACCATTACATGACCTGTTACATAATGTCGGCTTACTGTAAGCTCAGTACACAGCAGGTTGACAAGCGGAGACATAATAGGACCCAGAGGTGAAGATTCCTCCTCTTTCCGTGCGGAGAGTACCACACGATGTCAATAATAACAGAAAAACCTAATCACCTTCACAACACTGCTTTAATGAATATTCATCAGTCTTTGTTTTGCTTATCAAATCTGTGTCTGGGAGTTAATTTGAATGTTTTGTTTGTGTATGTGTGTGTGTGTGTGTGTGTGTGTGTTGCTTTGGGCCTATTGATGCAGAGAATTTTTTGTTATTCGCCTTAATAATTAGTCAGAAAGCTTTAAGTAAAAACTAAACTACTGTGAAAACTTCCTTACTGCTAAGTACATGCTTGCCAGCTTTGAGTGTCTTGGGAATTGAAAATATAACAAAGAAAAATATAACACCAATAATAGCTCACTACTACAACTGAACAATTACCATTGCAGCTAACATAAGCTTAGCAAGGCCTAGTATGGTTGCACCTGCAACAAAGGATTAAACCCACTTGGAACAGAGATGCAGATACCTAGGAGTATCCTCTAAACTATTCAATGCAAGTACAAAGCAATATATTGTTATTTTTAGCTTTTCAACCCATATTCCAATAATACATGGACAAACTTATTTTTCCTTCTGAAAACCAATGGGAAAAAATATGAAAAATAAAGTCAAAAATGTGCTATTCAGGAAACCATGCTCTAGATGACATATTACTTAAGCTGCAATTAGGTTGGCACTAAAACAATTGAGCTGGACCATATCATTTCCAATCAATAAAGAAACTTGTCCACAGCTGAATTTCTTACCGCAGCATCAGTGATGTGAAGAGGAGCAGGAGAGAGAGGTGATACACTCTAGATAGACGCTGAACACCACACATTCAGCAGTGGCAACTTTGAAAGGGAAAGATCCAGACTACATTAATGCTAGTTGAAAGATTATGATTGAACTTAGATGTGTTGCCAAAGACTTCTCACAGCGCTGTGGAGGACTTGAGCCGCCTGAGCTACCTACTGTGCTGAGAAGAGACTTTCACAGGCACTCTCTCTCATTCTGGCCATTACTTTCACATTAATCTTTCTCTCTTCTGGCATCCATCTTTTCAAGTTGATATCTGCAGAACACAAGACAACACAAGTTGGATTTTCTTGTAAATATAACCCAAAGGCAATCCAGTCGCCCATCCATAATTTACTTCTTTGTTTGCTTCAAATCACCACCGAAACATTTCAGACAGGTGCAGCAACATCAGCTCATGTAGATTCTCGATCTTCTGGCCACCATAAAAAAAAGCCCTGGTCTGTCTAATTCTATTACATTGACATAAAATTACAAAAATTACTGCGGTGTAATTACATGTGAGCATACACACACACACACACACACAAACACACACAGACAGGCACATCCTCAGAGTGTGTTTGCACTTAACACAGACTGAAGTGGAGAAGTGCTGCTTGGGTCAATAGCCTAGATGGGAACTCTTGTAAGAAGTGGCAGAAGTCTCCAGAGTGTGAAAAACTTTGGAGATAATTACTTAGTTGTAGACAGCAATTAAAAAAAGTAAAGGCAAAGGATCCAACTCCTCTCAATGTGACCTTGATGAAGACTGTGTTGATGTTGGCTGGTTTTAGCTTTTGGTCCACACAGTCAGTTCAATAAGAGCTTGTTAAAACTGTTCACGCTTTCATAAAATCGTCTACAAACAAGGACTTATCTCCGATGTGTTTTTGTGTTCTCTTGTTTTTGTTGCTTGTATTCTTCTTTGTCTCCCGTATTCTTTTAGAGGAGACAGCAAAGTGCTTGCGATGAAGGCTTCTCAGGGAGAACTGGACAAAATGTGACAATAATTCTGTATAATACCATAAGTAGCTTAGCTAACCACTTTGCCCACACGCAACCTCTAAAGTCCTCAGCCTCAACTTCAGGGCTGCTGGTGTCAAATTGACTTCAGACGCCGACGGGCAGAGGTTTGATAATAAAGCGTTTCCTGCATTAGGAGAGGGGAGATCAGGGTCGGAGAAATGTTTGGCAATTATGCAAAGTATATTTTCCAATTTTGTAGTTAGTTTATCTTGTAATTGAGTAGTTATACATCGTCAGAACTACAACATATAACTTCTAAATTAATATTCTGAGCCTCCCGGTAACATAGTCATCCACAACTTCACCTAAACTTAGTGTGTGTGTGTGTGTGTGTGTATGTGTCTTGTGATCTTACTGTCTTTTGGACTGTCTTAGTGGGACTAGTGGTGAAAGCGAGGGTTAAAGGTTAGGAGAGAGAGAGAGAGAGAGAGAGAGAGATGCATCCACATATGCATGCACATACAAACACACTGGCATACAAATCGTGTGATGGTAGATACGCATGTGCACGTTATGCCATATATTGTAGATGTCTCAGGAGAGTGAGTTTATTTACAAACTCCACAAAGTACTGAATAGTGAATAAATCTTAGCGATGCCTGCAGGCTATGTGGCCAGGTGAAGCTGAAGACATCCCTTGCAGTGCAGCCATTTTAATTCTCAGCATGACAACCTGCTCAGTCTGATTATTCTATACTCTGCCTTCACGCACCACCTTTAAGAACAGTTATCCACCATTCACAAACCATGGGCACCATTAAGAGAATGTAATCCACCAAAAAATAGGGTCATTTTGAGTTCTGTCAGACCCGCTGCGATCTTCAACCCCGCTGCTTTTGAATTTGCTGCTTTGATTGAGGCACCGTGCTTCATTTCCAAATTACCACCACAAGCTTAACATTCATTTCCTCCACAGGGCGCCAATCCAGTGGTCCACAAAGTCAATAGGAGCTGATTTGATTGGGGCAAAGTGTGAGGCGCGGGACAAAGTGGGAGGCATCGCAACAGTCACTCAGGTGTTCAGCGGCCTGGGAAAGGGAAGCGCGTCATTCAGAGTCGTGCCGGGCTCAGATGGCCGGCTCATTATCCGACGCTGAGAAATCAAAGAGATGGAGGGACTGGAGAGGCCGGAGCTCTGTTAATTGACTTTGCCTCCACAGTTAATAAGGTAAGGGAGAAAAAGTATAGACAGCAAAGGCCATTAGTGAGACTGCTGGCCATAATTAGACTTATGTAAAGAGTTCCTCTTGGCTCAATAAAGGAGCCAGTCAGGTATCTGTATTATCTCTGTTTCAGAGGAGGCCATGCTGGGTGAATGAAGCCTTGTGGAGAAAAAAAAAAAGGCTTTTCAGAACCTGTGGTGAGGGATGGGGATGTGAGGTCATCTCTCTCTCTCTCTCTCTCTCTCTCTCTCTCTCTCTTTCTCAGCTGCTAAACTATAGCGTAATGCAACTGTGTGTTTTATTCTGCAATTGCCCATTGTAGCGATTTACTGCTAAAGAAAGAGCAAAAACATCCGTGAGTGCTCTTAATCTGCAAGCAAATTCCTTTAATTGTAATGCAAATTGACTTTATTCGTACAACATTACTCTCAATCTCTGTTAAACGGCACTAACTCTGTTACATGGTCTCTCTTTCATACTTAAAGCACAGAGCAGTGCAGTGAGGTGTCGCTTACACCCAGCATTTAAAGTCCCTGTGCATTGAACAATCGCATCAGAAATATACATGACTGCATTTACGGCCGCTTCACTGACAGAGTTTCATTTCATTTCAGCTTTCTATTCCATTTTCTCTTGTGATTTTGCTTACAGAGACTGTGAGCGCTGGCCTTGCATTCTCATGACTAAGCTGTATTTCTAGCACATCAAACTGAAAGTGTCTTTCCTTCACTCTGACGAGCTTTTGTTACGAATGAATGTACGAAGAGCTGCTGAGACCAAGGCTGTGGATAATAATCTGTGGATAAAATCGTGGAATAATCATATCACACGAATAGGCAAATAGATGACCAAAGTGCACATAATACGCATCAGAGCGGAGGGAGGAGGGAGAGAGAGAGAGAGAGAGAGAGAGAGAGAGAGAGAGAGAGAGAGAGAGATAACAAAATGCAAGCCAGCCAAACAGCTACACTAACAGTCAGGGATTAGGATGGAAGGGTGGATGGAAGTTTTTCACTGATGTGGCACAGCAAAATCTGTTTACTTCTGGTATTTCTGTTAAACCAATTATTTCTGTTGAATCAATACTAATCAGAATCCATAGTCCATAAATCCCTAAATAAATTTGTACCCGCAGTGTAAATCTTGCCAACATCTTCAGCACCCCTGCATGCTGAACACGCCTGGATTTACCCTAGAAGGAGGAGAGTGTTGTCATGGCAGTCAGAATTGGGGATACTACACATGCACAGCAAGAACTTTGATGGTCAAATGAATCGTTTTACTTCAAATTAGTCACTGCAAATGAAAAAAACGGTTTCTTTGACTCCCTGTATAATAAAAGCTATCCCTATTCCTTCTAGAATTTACAAAGATACAAGTAATCGTAACAGTTGGCCTTTTTTCCCCCCCCTATATTTTATTGATCTTCAGTTGTGGGTTACAGCCACACTGTTAAAAATCACATAGTGTTGCATCAGTGTAAATCTAGCCAGGGAGCCGCTGTTGCCGCCTCCCTTGGATGCCCTCCTAGTTATCAGGAGGAAAATCACAGGCATCCGACCACGAAGAGACACAATGGGCCCAGGCAGCCAGCAGTGAAAGCAAATTGGTACTCAGGGGAACTCTGCTGCCTCCTGTTTTGCTACCTGTTCCAGTTTGGTGGGGATGACATAATACTCCAGCTGCTGCCGTGGTGGTGGGTCCCGCTGGAATGTGTGTGTGTGTGTGTGTGTGTGTGTGTGTTTTGGGGCTGCAAGCAATGTTGCGACCGTCTACTATGCGTGTTTTCATTCACAAGCTCAGCGTGACGTCTCCGCACACGCTTATCTCCGAGGCGCCTGATGCAAAAACACGCAAAGGTCAAGCTGAACTGCTTTCTTCCCCATGTAAAGACGCGTGTTTACTTTGTACGCTACATTAATAAAGTGCCTCGGCTGTATTATGTTCCCCGCTGGGTTCAATGTGCTGTTCTAAACTTGTATGCATTATCCCCCGGGGACACTGAATTGCATTATATATGATGTGTTACCATGCGGAGGCAGATGTGCTGTTTGCATCACAGCCTCACACCCTCGACAACCATCTAGTTTTCTTTCTTTAGTATGCGCAGCAATGCCTCCTCCTGTCGTGTGCCGTTGTGTGTTTGACTGAACCGCGGAGAAGACACATTACCTCCGAGGGCATAGTGCTCTACAAATATGACACATGCTCGCTACAGCGTGTGACTTTAAAAGACTTGGGACCCGAACCTGTACGGTGGGAAGATTAAAATGGGTCCCCTAAGAAACTGGTTTTAAAGCTACTGTGTCATGTTGCTAAAGCCTTCCCAAATCCCTACAATGTAAAGTATAGCTGAATACATAATATGTCCTGTGAGTCTGCACATTAGTAGCCCAGAAACAGGGCAAAGTGTTGGATTAGAATATCCAACAGCCTGCGGCCCACAAGACGTTTTGTCCCTAGAACAAAAAAAAGTTTGAACACAACTGCTCCTGAGTATATCCTTATAGTATCTATGAGGAACCGTGGGTAAAATATACTGGAAAAGAATTGAAATATATACAGTACTAAACCGAGTTTACAAAAGGTATGGAGTTTCTCGATTAATGCAGTTTATATCTCCAGGGATGTGGTGTTTTAATATAGCCTGTAATATACGATGGGGTTATCACACGCAGGCAGATGTTGTGTTGTTTGCATCACACTCTGACACCCCCAACCTCCATCTATCTTTTATTGCCTCATTTGCATATCAAGGCCTCCTGTTTAACACCGTCGTGTGCAGACGACGACACAGAAAATGAGAGAGCGGTGCGGCAGCGACCTTGAAATATATCACTGACAAAGTGACAAGGAACAGGAAATTGTTAAAAAACAGAAAGAGGCTTCGTATCAGTATGTTTGTCTTGACTTCACAAAATTAATGTTTGACTCGGAAAGACTATTAAGTTGTTGCTTTACAGAATACACTACAGTGCATTAGTAGTGCATCATTGCATGTCATTAAAAAGCTGGACTTCCTGCTGAATGGAGTAAAGACCTACCTAACTTTTTCATATACAGCACAGTGGAATGCCTTCCAGGATTGGGAAGGCAATTCAAAGATGCAATGATAATGTAGATTAGTAAAAAGTCACATCAAAGAGAAGCTGACAAGAAGAAGACTGAATGAAGACACTCGATGCAAAGAGCTCCGCGGCTTCAGCAGACGCATTGCTTCTGCCCCGGCGAGTTGTTAAAGGAATAGTTCACCCAAAAATGAAAATTCAGTTTTTATCTACTCACCCCCATGCCAGCTTTTCTCTCGCACGCTTTTATTTTGAAGGCTAAACGGCCAAACCAGAAGTCTTGTTTCTGCTAATTCGAGCTAGTCTTACCTATCGAGGCCGGGGTGTGCGCACACGTGACGTATTTTGAAATGACAGCTAGAGTGGCGATTTCAGCTAAATAATGGCGTAAATGTCGGTCTTTTCAAGTCACTTTGGGATCGTTTAGCTTCTGGAGACTTGGATTATGCTGTGAGAGCTGCATGGAGCCATTTTATGGTTATTTTCCGTAATTTTTTTCCACCGTGAAGTCAAGTCAAGTCAGGTCCCCAGCAACTTCTGTCGTTCTGCTGTGGAGCTCAGGACCTGCTGTATGGACTAACAAACTTCACCTGAGTTTCAGCTGGCATGGGGGCGAGTAGATGATGACTGAATTTTCATTTTTGGGTGAACTATTCCTTTAACCTCAGAGTGTTCAGTTCTGTAATCCTCTTTCTCCATCTCAGGTCGGTCCTGTCTTCTATAAGAACCACATCTTCACTCAAAAGACGTGACAATGATGCTTAAAGACAAGAACGTGAAGAGTGGTGCAAGGATATTCTCCAGCAGTGCCGGCTCCATGTTGGATATCTTACTGTTATGGAGACTACAGCAGTGTTTCGCAAGCGTTTCAGAATAGGAGACAGTTTTACCAATGAAATCGTCCCAAATGAGATGCTCAAGAGGAATCTAGGGCTTTCACAGTTACCTGTTTTCCAGACATAGTTCAGTGTTTCTGATAAATAAACTCGGTGTCTACCAGAGTCATGATGCATGCGTTTACGTCACGCTCTACGAAGGAGGGACCTTGAGGAAGTCTGGTGGAAATACGCGGTTATCATTGCAGACTGTTAATCAAAACTGATTCTCGACACAAGATGGAGGAAGGTATCCTCATCTCAGCACGGATCAAGGTTAATGTTGGCTCTCTCTCCCCCTCATTCAGCTGGAGCGTACAGCTTGATATGAATATCCATGCCCTTGAGAGGGGTATCCCTGGTGTGTCAAAGGCTCATAATACAATTGTGATTGTATTCAAAGAACAGATCTGGATCATGCTTTGAAGACTAATTAGTTTAGAATTTTTTTTTTTTTTCGCTCGAGGGACTTATTAAAAATCCCACCTCACGAAACAAAACAAAAAAGAAACAAACAAAAAACACCAACCTGACAAACAAAAACTTAACTGACGCTGGATAACAGAAACTAAACTCGACAAGGAGGAAAATGGGATTAAAAAACAAAAAATGCATAAATGACAGTATGCAGGAATCAACTCAGATCATCATGATAATGATAATTTGAAATGAAATGGAATTGAACCTCTTCTGCTCTCAAATATAGCTGAAAGACTACAATCAGAAACCATTTTGTATATGAATATATATATATATATATATATATATATATATATCTGTTAACATTTATTTTTTGCAGACGTGCAGTTATGGGGGATGCTGTAATAGTGTG